>NC_134687.1:28225030-28525030 GCF_050947455.1 Rhinoderma darwinii | reverse complement strand
CTAACTTCAATCTGTGCATAGGGATAGATTGTGACAAAACGCCATGTCCTCACACCGTTTAACCTATCTTCTACAGTCTAGGACTTGAAGACCGTCAATTATTGTATAGGTAACGTGTCCAATCAATATCATGAGTCCCTCCTGTGTATTTGAGGTTTTAGTGGGCTAGAACTATGCATGTCCATGAAGGACTCATTCCAAAATCCTCTGATGCTAAAAAAAAAAAATGGTCCTGGACTCAAAAAAGTCTGTTGCCTAGAGATCTTTAGATTTGGTGTTCCCATGGCAACACTTCATGTCCTGGGCTTTAAAAGTTTAATGTAACCACAAGGATAGTGCATGGATCCAGTTCACCGTTCATTTCCAATTAGATCGTGGACTTGATGTGGAAGCTGAGTTTGATCCTTAAAGGGAAGGTGTCATGAAATTTTTTTTTTTTTTTATCATATTGCTTTTAATATGATATTAACATTCATTTTATTTATTTGTGTTCTCATGTTCTACTTTTTACTTTGTTCTTACTAATACTTCTCTATGGGGGCTGCCATTTTTTTTCCATCTCTGTATGTGTCGATTAACGACACATATAGAGATGGAATACGGCACATACAACCCCATAGAGAATGCGAACGGGAGCCGTTCCATTCTCTGAAGCGTACGTCGTCTGTGTGGGGACGGCGCATGCGCCGCTCCCACACAGACCAAAACGAAGCTCGTTCGCAGAGCGAAATCCGGCGCCATTTTCTTGTGGACCGGAAGCCGCTGCCGGACAGTAAGATAATGACTTCCGGCTGCGGCTTCCGGCCATATGTTCAAGGAAGCGAAGGCGCAAGGAATAGGAGCGGAGGCGGCGGTGGCGGCAGGAGAAGGAAATTTATGTTCGTGTATGTGAAGTGTCTATTATGTTCGTGTATGTTCGTGTGATACTGTCTGCTAGGCACTGTATCTAATCCTCCTACACTGTGCAGTCGCTCAGAAAATGGCAGCGCACAGTGTAGGGGGTTTGGAGATTCAAACCCCTCCTTCTCCTGGCACTAGCCAGAATAAGGGAGGGGGGATTGTGTGAGGACACTAGAGAGAGTGTGTCCACCCCAAATTTGCAGTATAAATCAATGAGGTTGCTTTACCACATTGACCATGCAGCAATTTTGGGAACTGCTCCCTCTAGTGGCCAGCACATGGAAATGTTATAAATTAGAATCTAATGTGACTTGTGTAAAAATTGAAAAAATTAAAACAATGTGTAATCACTTAAATAATAATTGTTTAACTAAAAAAAAAAAACAATTTCTAGCGACACATTCCCTTTAAAATTCCCCTATGTTAACAGTGAACACAGTGCTGGAAGTGTTGTCATGGGGACACAAATTTTAGTAGTGATAATTTAGACACAAGCCTCTGAACCCTTCTTCCAGCCACCTTCTTGCCTGGGCCTAAGAACCCCTACAACATGTTCACATTGGATCTTTATATATAATATGTATGAGACGTATTCATCATCATCAGAAATTTGTCATCAAATAATTGTAACCTTAGCGGTCACCACGGATAAAGCTCAATCATCTTCTTCTTCCGGATATAAGAATTTGCTTTGACCATGGAATTTTGAGGAGTGGACAGTCCTAAAGTTGAATCATCTACTAGTTATGTCTGGAGATGGGATAGGAAAGGGACAGCTGCTGCTGATGCTCTCATTGTTCCCACAAAAAGTCATTGAAGTGGAAAAAGTTTATATATTAAAACAAATATTGTGAATACTATCCATATCTTAAATCCTTAAGGACCAAACAAATTTTGTTCTTAAAGGGTTTGTCCAGTTTAGATAACCCGTTTTCATTCACCCTATTAGTGAGTTCTGAGGTAATAGAGGGGGGTCCGCTGTTCAGGATCCTCGGAGGGCTAATACTTACCTCCGGGTCTGCCAGTAACGGAATCCTCCTATGGCCCGTCGTTGGCGGGGCCCAGGAGGCTTCCGGTACCATCGGCAAGATGAGCCGGCGTCATCAGCAGTGGGTGTCCGCTGTATGTTACAGCGGACACCCCGATCTATCGGCAGGAACCGGAGCTAGCTCCGATTCCTGCCATTAACCCCTTCAATGCAGCGATTCAATGCAATCGTTGCATCAAAGTGGTTTGTATGAAATCGGCAGCCCTGCCATGCGATGGCAAGGCTGGCGACTGTTACTATGGCAACAGGATGCCTAACAATGGCTTCCTATCTGCCATTACGGAAGCCGATTAGGCCCCGCCTGGAGGCGGAGCCTGATCGGCTTTCTGTCAGTGAACAACTGACAGTTCTAATACATTGCACTACATAGGTAGTGCAATGTATTAGAACATCAAACAAACAGTTGGACCTTCAAGTCCCCTAGTGGGACTAAAGAAAAGTGTAAAAAAAAAGGGTAAAAAAAGTTAAAATAAAAGTTGTAAAAAATACAATAAAAGTTTAAAATAATAACACAAAACACAATCGCCCTTTTTCCCTTATCAAGTCATTTATTATTGAAAAAAATAATAAAGCCATACATATTTGGTATCGCTGCGACCGTAACGACCTGAACTATAAAAATATTATGTTATTTATTCCGGACAGTGAACGGCGTAAAAAAAACAAAACCTAAAAAATACTGACATAATTGCTATTTTTTGGTCACTTTGTCTTCCAAAAATTGAAATAAAAAGTGATCAAAAAGTCGCATGTACCCAAAAATGGTACCTATAAAAACTATAACTCGTCTCGCTAAAAACAAGCTCTCATACAGCTCCGTCGACGAAAAAATTAAAACCGTTATGGCTCTCACAACTTTGCGACAGAAAAAATCCATTCTCTTTACAAAAGTTATTTTATTGTGCAAAAAGTTGTAAAATATAAAAGTGCTATAAATTAGGTATCACCGGAATCTGACTGACCCGCAGAATAAAGGTAACATGTAATTTATAACGCATGGTGAACGCTGTATAAAAATAATTTAAAAAATATGCCAGAATTGCTGTTTTTTGGTCACCTTGCCTCCCAAAAAAAGGATAACAAGCGATCAAAAAGTCGCATGTACCCCAAAATGGTACCAATAAAAGCTACAGATCGTCCCACAAAAAAAACAGCCGTCATACCACTACGTCTATGAAAAAATAAAATTAGTTAAGGCTCCAATAAGCCAGGAAATAAAAATATGCAGTTGTGCCGGCCCGAGGGGAACGTTTCTTCTGTTTCAAGTGGCGAATTATCAAGGCCCCTAAAATTAGGGAACCAGGAAGGGGAGGGCCCAAACATATCTGCTGGAAGCGACGGTGCCCGTATTATACCAGGACAACACTTCCCAGCAGAATTCCTCAAACTGCAAAGATCCCGAGTGTGGACCAAAAGGGGTATAAGTAAAGACCATTTATTAGTGCGACACCGGCCTGTGCAGAAAGGATTGTGTCACAGCGTAACAAATATCTATGGATTATTTTATTGTTTTTTTTTACCCCATTATTATACCACCTGACTATGCCCCTTATATACTCCGCCCGGCTTACATGTGCCCCCACATTATAAACGGAAACACCAGTAAGACTCCAAACAAAACTACTACAAGCAAAATCCACGCTCCAAAAGCCAAATGGCGCTACCTCCATTCTGAACCCTACAGTGTGCCCAAACAGCAGTTTACTTCCACATATATGGCATCGCCATACCTGGGAGAACCCTTTTAACAATTTTTGGGGTGTGTGTCTCCAGTGGCACAAGCTGGGTAACACATATTGGCATATCTATGGAAAAAATCCCATTTTCACTCTGCAACAATTTCTGCCAATTTCTGCCAATCACCTGTGGTGTTAATATGCTCACTACACCCCTAGGTGAATACCTCGAGGGGTGTAGTTTCCAAAATGGGGTCACTTCTGGGCGGGATCCACTGTTTTGGTCCCACAGGGACTTTGCAAATGCGACATAGCGCCCAGAAACCAATCCAGCAAAATCTGTACTCCAAAAGCCAAAAGGGGCGCCTTCCCTTCTGAGCCCTACTCTGTGCCCAAACAACAGTTTATGACCACATATGTGGTATTGCCGCACACAAGAGAAGTTGCTTTACAAGTGTTGGGGTGCTTTTTTTCATTTATTTGTTGAGAAAATGAAACATGTCTTATTGAAGAAAAAGGATTTTTTTCATTTTCAATGCCCAATTCTAATAAAATCTATGAAACACCTGTGGGGTCAAAATGCTCACTACACCCCTAGATGAATTCCTCAAGGGGTGTAATTTCGTGAGTCAAGTCACTTTTGGGGAGTTTCCACTGTACTGGTACCTTAGGAGCTTTGCAAAAGTGACATGGTGTCAAGAAACCAATCCAGCAAAATCTGTGCTCCAAAAGCCAAATGGCGCTCCTTCTGTTCTGATCCTTGACGTGTGCCCAAACAGCAATTTATGACCACAAATGGGGTATTGCCGTACTCCAGAGAAGTTGCTTTACAAATGTTGAGGGTCTTTTATTCCTTTATTTGTTGAGAAAATGAAAAATTTTGAGCTAAAGCTACATCTTATTGGAAAAAAAGGATTTTTTTTTATCTTCACTGCCCAATTCTAATAAAATCTATGAAACCCCTGTGGGTTCAAAATGCTCACTACAACCCTAGATGGATTCTTCAAGGGGTGTAGTTTAATAAATGGAGTCACTTTTTTGGTGTTTTCACAGTTTTGGTCCCTTGTGATGTCATAGAAAAATAAAAGGATGTTAAAAAAACAATGCCAATCTAAAGTAGACATATGGGTGATGTTAATTAGCAACAATTTTGTGTGGTATTACTATCTGTCTTACAAGCAGATACATATAAATTTAGAAAAATGCTAATTTTTTAAATTTTTCATTTCATTTTGGTGTTTTTCACAATTAAATACTTAATGTATCGAGCAAATTTTGGCAGTAACATAAAGTCCAATGTGTCACGAGAAAACAATCTCAGAATTGCTTGGATAGGTAAAAACATTCCGAAGTTATTACCACATAAAGTGAAACATGTCAGATTTGAAAAAATTGGCTGTGTCCTGAAGGCCAAAACAGGCGGTGTCCTTTAGGGGTTTAAGAAGAGGAGCTCCTGGACAATTTAATTTACAGTGTACTGCGACTTTCTTACTTGTGAGCAGTTCACCAGGCGTTCTGTAGTAGTCTCTGAACTGCCCCAACCACTTGACATCTATATAATCTATCTCTCACTGGTAAAATTAACCTAGCCTAAAAATTCTAGACTGTTCATGTCTTTGACAGTAGGCAAACTTACAAAATCAGCAAGGAATCAAATACTTATTTCCTTCACTGTATATGATAGCGTTTAAAGCGGATCATGAATATATGAATATACTTAGACTCAGGCTTGGAGCGCAACGCAAGTCTAACTCCTAAATACTCCGAAACAACGGCACATTACCTAATAAGTGACAGACCACTGAAATCAGTGTCTGTCAATTCTTTATGCTGCTCTCAAATAGGGCAGCATAATTGTAAAGGATCTGCCAGGCACAGCTTCGGGGTTAACTTCCAGAGGTAATCAGTCTCCACCTGAGTCTATCTCTCTGAGACTGACTCCAGCTTCCACCACTCAGGCTGGCAGGCTTAGGAGTGTGAGAGCCTATCGCAGCCTGGCCAGACTCAGCTAGCTCCCGCCCTCTGTCTAATTATACCTGCCTTTCCTGTTCCTCCTTGCTTGTGATTCTTTCCGTGTGGTTTCCTGGCCCAGCTACAGCTCCTAACAATTTGATCCTGCTCCATTCTGACCCTGGCTTTCTGACGACTCTTCTGCTCTGCGTTTTGTACCTCGTGCTCTCCTGGTTTGACTTGGCTCGTTCACCACTCTGTTGCTCACGGTGTTGCCGTGGGCAACTACCCCTTTCCCTTTGCTTTATATTCCCTTGTATGTTTGTCTTGTGCACTTACTGAGCGTAGGGACCGCCGCCCAGTTGTACCCCGTCGCCTAGGGCGGGTCGTTGCAAGTAGGCAGGGACAGAGAGGCGGGTAGATTAGGGCTCACTTGTCCGTTTCCCTACCCCTATCATTACAATAATAAGCCTTGTTCACACTGCGTTTATTTGATGCGTTTTTGCCGTGTTTTACGCGCCGAAAAACACGTCAAAAACGCGTGAAAAACGCATGCTTCCCATTGACAATGGAAAAATGCATTGCAGTGCATACGACGTGATTGTTTTTAAAAAACGCGTCATGTAAAAAAAGCATCAGGTCAATTCTTGGCACATAAAATGCGCCGGAAACATGCCTAATTCCCATAGTCAATGGGAGTCCTAATTACGCACCCAAAAACGCACCGAAAACGCGTAAAAAACGCCTGTACTTGAAAAAACACTTTGCAAAAACGCTAGCGTTTTTTATTGTGTGCCATGTGAACAAGGCCTTATACTGTATTACAGAGCCTCTTAAAATATTTATTTATTTTAATGGTGAAATGCATAGACAAAGAAATTCTGCAATTATTTTTTTTATTTTTTATTTTTTATGAGTGATTATGAGTACGAGGATGACGAAAATGTATATGTTTTGAACTGTATATTGACTTGTATTATGTGTTTATGGTTTATTTCGTTTTTATACTTTCTTTTTATAATGTTTAATTTAATTTAATTAATTTTACCTTTTTGTCCAATTAGAGGAATTTTAATTAAGTAGTGTATGCCCTGACATTCACTAATACTGGAAAACCCTGGACGTCTTTAGTAGACCCAGGGTTGTCAGCAGTTATCTTTCAGCCCCAGCTATTGAGATTCCGGAGCTGATGAGTGTGGAAATAGTGGAGTCCCGTACCTGTACGTCATTGTGATCACTAGCAGGAGCGTGGCTGTCACTGGCAATCACTGTCCCCCACTAAAGGCAGGGATTGGAGAAACCCTTAATGCATCACGATCAATACCTTGTCCCATGCGGTCATCAGGCCTGACAGTTAAATATTGACAGCCCTGGGCCTAATAAAGGCCCCAAGGGCTCTCCAGTATTAGTATCGGTCAAAAAATGGCAATGAATGGGCTATGCATGTAATCCACAGACTTATCGGATCCGATTAGCAGGAATTTTGGACCATGGAGTTCCCGATGAAATGACCTATATTTTATTCTGTTAAATTTCTTAATCTCTCGATGTACGTATATGCCAGGTGTGTAGCCCCAATGTCTGTTCGCTGACTCCTGGTGTAAAGAAACATATGCCACACAACTTTTTTTTTTTTTAGGGTGTTCTTATATTTGGAAAATGTAGTCGATTATTTTGTATCCACTCATCTCCCAAAACATTTTTAGGTGTATTGACTAATAAATAAAAAAATTGTCCTTTGAGTGGGTTTATGTATTTTTTAGATTCTGAGAATAGATTATAAGGCCCACTCCGTACTGGGACCTGCAGAGTCTTAACTTTCGAAGTTTCTCGGCCCTATAGCAATCTATAATAGGGCCCCACATATCTTGTGCCATTTATAATGGTGTCTTCTTATGTGGCAGAAAGGCCCTTGGAGATCCCCTCAGGCACTGCGACTGCTTCTTCAGCACCTCCTATAGCCATGCTCCTGGGGATCAGTATGAGTTGTTCAGAGACGTAATTTGGCACCTATGGAAGTCTATGGGGCCCTACTGTTCCTACGATTTCATAGGGGGGGCATACAAAGGTTTAGTTGGTCGGATGTCATGCTATTATATTGGTATTACGAGCCATTCTACCCTAGAAGCAATGCTGCGGAAAAAACATAGAGAAACTTTTGATCTGTTGGGCCTCTTTAAAGTCCTTTAAATATTTTGACTATCCATTCTTCTTACAGCCGTACTATTTCTGGGATGACAGGTTTGCAAAATTGCAAAAACTCAAAAAAAAAAATCAAGTGATATTTTTTTCAGTAATCAGAAACTTCTTTTTTGTTTAAGAACGTGCCGTTTGTCCTTGAAAATACATGCAGGATTTGACAAAATTCTCCTCTGCACATTTCCTGGATAGTCCCACTAACCCCTTACAATAGATCCCCAGCAGTCGTCTTTTCAGGAAAAGGATTAGCCCTGAAATAGCACAGACGCTGAAGGATGAATAGCCGTGGAGCGCTCCTTGTGATTTGTGTTCGGCATCAGCAGATGTAGGCTGATCCTCCCATGAATCCTCAAGATTTTTCTAAGCTGCTGAGTGCCACCATGTGGAGAGGGAGAAGGGAATAACCTTACCATAATATCTCAGCAGATGAATCTCTTTATTGTCCTCTCCTTCTTCTGAAACCACTAGGTGCTCTCCTTTAAAGAGAGGAACAACTACTATGCTACAAACTGAGTCAGACCAAAACTAAGGTTAGGCAGAGGCGTACAGTAGCTAGGCTTTGCTTTACCTTGCGATGGGGGGACGGCCGAGCTCTAGCTTTTTATCTGAATATCCTGGCCAAGACCGGGCAATCATAGCTATCATTACATCCTTTACATGTGGAGAAAAAGGTGCATCCATCATTAATATAGGAAAGGGTTCTTTACAGTAAGAGCAGTGAAACTCTGGCATTCCTGACCAAGAGGTATTAATGGCCAAAGCAATAGAATTTAAAACAGGGCTGGACATTTATATCATGGCTGAGAATATTGAAATACCATTATTAGGTGATGTTGGCTACAATTGCCCAAAGGGTTTTGTTTTGCCACCTTCTGGATCAAACAGATCAAACACATCTGGGACTCACACCTATTTGTAGATTGGGGCCCCCTGACCTCTGTGCTACCTTATCTCGCTGTAGCTGCTCTCCAGTCACTGAGTCACAAGATGGCCGGGAGTATGGAAAAAGCTGAGCTCGCTGAGCTCTGCTGTTTCCGTAAGTCCTATGGCAGTGAATGGGAGTTACGTAAACAGCATACCTCAGCGCGCTCAACTGCTTCCGTGCCGACTTCGTAACTAAGTGGCTGGAGAGCAGCTACAGCGGGACAAGGTAGGATGGGGGTCAGGGAGCCCCATTCTAGAGATTGGTGCGGGTCTCAGAGGTGGGACCTGCATTTATCGGATATTTATGGCATATCTAATAGTTATACCATAAGTGTCCAAAATGAGAAACCAAGAGCAGGTAATGCAAGTATGCTGTTCCCTGCTTTTTTGACCTGTGTACCTGTCACTTGGTTGATTTCTGCTAAAGTGCCAGTGACTTGTTGGCCAAGCCTAGCACCCAGCGCACACCAACCATGGAATGCACCCCACCTACTCCCCTCAGCTACAACCCTGGGTTTGGGCTAAACTTTCCTCAACAGAATTCTCTCTGTGGCTGCATTGACAGTAACAGGTGTTGTTGTATTATTGGTCTAAGCCGCCATTTTTGGGGAGTCTCATCTGCGATGCAATACAGTATATTGGTTACATGTTCCAATTGGATGTTGCGCGGTGAAAGACTAGACTTGCAGTATGATGCTCCTTGTCGAAGCCCTTTAAAAAAGGTTCCTGCTAATTTTCTATGTGGGACCATCACGGAAGGGGCAACCTAAAACAATGTAGCATGTGCAGCAGCGTCACAAACTGCCAATACTTAGGCCGGGTCTAGATGTAAACTTGGTTTTGTGTGATTGTGCTGTGCCCCACAGAAATACTTTGAATATGTTGTTTTGTTATGGACTACACTATAAATCATTTATTGTCCATAGTAAAAGTATACTTTGAATATTGAACAATACTTGTTGTTATATGTAATATGTATGATTGAATTTACAAATGTAGCAACTTTTAGGCTCCGTTCACATCTGCGTCTGGGCTCTGTTCATGGGTTCCATCTGAGCTTTCCGTCAGGGGAACCCATGAACGGAATCCAAGCGGAAACATATGGAAACAATAGGATTTTGTTTGTATCACCATTGATTTCAAAGGTGACGGATCCGGTGCAAATGGTTTGACGGAATGAATAGCGTAGTCGACATCGGGATTGATTCTGTCAAAATGACTGAACCCTTACACAACGGTGACAAACGGAAACCATTTGCACCGGATCCGTCACTATTGAAATCAATGGTGATGTAAACGGAAATCTATTGTTTCAGTTTGGATTCCGTTCATGGGTTCCCCTGATGGAAAGCTCCGATGGAACTCATGAACGGAGTCCCGAAGCAGATGTGAACGAAGCCTTAATTTGTCACAACTCACTTAGCTAGAAGAAAAAAAAAAGAAATGAACAAAATGAGCACTGCTACATCTGCATCATCAAGCACATTCATTAATAATATTGTAATTGACCTCTAATGATTAGTTTGGGCATTTGCAACTTATGACAATGGCACACTGTGAACAATAAATATCTTTCTAGCTGAGTAGGCGGGACTTTGTCATGAAGGAGCTCACGTCTGTTGTACTACTTCCTCACCAACAATGAGAATGGACTATGTTATTATGACAGATGCAGCAGATGGGAGTTGGACACATTAACATAAGTTGTGAATAAGGGGGAGTATGTTGAGTACTGGTTTGTGTATATGGTCATTCAGCCTTTCGTTGCTCCCCTGCATGACTCGCATTTTGATCAGCCGATGCTGAATGGCACCAATTCTTAGGAGATGATTGATCCCTCTGACTTTTTCTGGGCCTGTTTATAAGGCCAGTGAATGAGGAAAGAGAATTGTAAGGTGTACGAATAACTCATGCATTTCTCAAAGGGATCAATGATCCATATATGACACCTGCCCATGAACAGAACATAGATTTTGTGAAAAATGGACTGGTATTGACACCACCTATGTGCAGGTCTGAAGGCACGACGACCATGACTTGCTCTGTTCTATGATGGAAGAAGATTCTTCAGTGGTATAAAGGGTCCAAACCAATGTTATTGACTACATTGATGACCTTGATAATGTTTTTTTTTAACTAGTTCAACATGTTGGTATTTTTTTTTAAATTTACGAAAAACGTCCCATTTTTATGAGATAACGTACATATGTATCATGTGAAACTGTCTTCAGTATAACTCCATCCGTGGTTGGCAATTCTGTTTTCATTTCTCCATGCCTCTTCCCTTTAGTGTATAGTTTATTCTGCAGAGTATATGAGTTCCAACCTTCCTTGTATCACCCATTTTTCTTAGTGTCTGGGCAGTGGCATAGCTAAAGGCTCATGGGCCTTTGACAATAGCACAGCTTGGACCCACCCATGCAACTTCTCTTCATGTCTGAGGCCCAACAGTGACTTTCAGCTGAATCACTTAAGTGACCCCTCGATACAGCACTGGCAGCCAGGGGTCTTGATAGGATCTCAAAAGATCAGGGGCAGAAGCCCAAAACATACTTTTATAACACGGCAGGCTTAGATACAGCGGAACAGCTCTATGTATGTAGTATAGCCATACCAGCTATACACAATAAAAAGTGACTACAGTTACATCTAATGACTCACAGATTACATCTCTGATTGCAGTCATTCAATGTCTCTTTTCTCCTCTATCTGGACCCAGACCACCAAGACGACTTTTCCTGGCCAAAAGTCGTCTCTGTACACAAGCTCACTATCTAACAGCTATCTCCAATATCTCCATGTCCCCCTACACAATGATATTTCCCCCCATTGTGTCCCACACAGTACTAGTGCCCCCCTTTGTGCCCCACAAAGTAATAGGGCCCAACACATTATGATTCCCCTATTGTGCGCGCCACAAAATAATAATGCCTTCTTTGTACCCACAGTAATACTCTCTTCCTTTGTGCCCCACACATTAATACCCCCAAAGTGATAACTGCCCCCTTACAAGAATTAAAGGTACAATCAGCCCTTGTGTGGTGAGGAGGGCATGTGGGCCCCCCCTGTCTCAGGGGACCTGTCGCAGTTGTGACCGTTGCTACCCCTATAGCTACGCCACTGTGTCTGTGTGACCAATAAGTAGCTACAGGCACAGGAGTAGCTATAAGTTCTGTCTGCTATACATTAGACTGCTTCTCTATGTTACGCAGACTTGTTTTAGGCCCCTACCACTTAGAAAGCATAGAGTTTAGAACTTGTACTGGTGGGTCTAGTGATGTAGTCAAGACTTCAAAACAAAATCCAATGCTGTCCAAATTATGATAGAAATGTGTTCTATTTGTCTATATTTAGTGTCTATTTCTCAATAAATGTAAATATCACAAACATAATATACGGTAAGTTATAAGACAAATGTCACGAAGAACAATTCAGTTGTAAAGTGTCCTTATTATACATTATGAATGTCAGGACCAATTCCCATGAGAAAGCTTTCTCTCTCACACTGTCTCTTAACATAATTTTGTTTTCATTGTACTTTAGACAGCTGTTAGGTGGGTCTCTCATGTTTTATCAGCCAACCGGAAATATTCTAAGATGAACAAGAGACATTTGTATTTAGAGAATCCTGTTCGGCAGGAACTACACAAGTACGAACTTGAGCTTTAACCATTAAACCGTACTGTACGTATATTTAGGCAACGAAAAAAAATACCCAGACATCTTTATCTCTCTATATTTGTATCCCTAAACTCTATCTGTCTAGGGTACTACTACTTACTAGGCAACTGCTCACTGTTTGTTTAAGCCTCTAATATACTTTTATTTGTAAAATAGAAGTGTTGAGTACAGACAACAGTCATCCCATACACAATAATGAAAGCGCTTTATCAGTCATTCACTGTATTAGCAGTAGTAATGTTAAAGTTGAAGGGGTATTTCCAAATTAAACATTTATGATATATCCACTGGATATCCAATGCCATACGTCATATCCGTTTTCTCTCTATTCACTTTAATGGGAGTTACAGCTGACAGCCTCTACGGGGATGGGGTTGGGGTCGGATGGCCACCCTTCTGGAGATAGGTGGGGATCTTAAGTTGGGACCTGCATCTGTCAGACATTCATGGTATATCCTGTGTGTATGCCATAAATGGTTATCCCACAAAAAACAATTATCACCTATTCCTAGGGTAGGTGATCATTGTATGATCACTGTGACCCCACCGATCACTAGAATACACGATCACAGTGAGGAGTTGAAATGGAGGGGTGGTCGAGCATGCGTCCTACAGCTACATTTAATATATCTGGCCCTGACGGAAACAGCTGAGCATTTTACACAACTGTCTCTGTAGGCAGGGCCGGCCTTAGGGGTGTGCGACCTGTGCGAGTTCACAGGGCGCTGCACCCTCCCAGCATGTAGGGGGCACTACTGGGCTCTGCCTCTACTCTGTGCTCTGCTCTTAGTTACACACACGGAGTAAATAATAACCGAGGAGCAAGAGAAGAGGAGGACGCTCCGCCCACAGCCCGTCCTGCAAGAAGACTGTGATCCTGTCAGCAAGGAGAGATGGTGAGTTTCTGTGTCTCTGTGTGTGTCTCTGTGTGTATACAGTATGTGTCTCTGTGTGTATACAGTATATGTCTCTGTGTTTGTATGTGTATATGTTACAGTGTGTGTGTGTGTGTGTGTGTGTGTATGTGTCTTAATGTGTTTATGTCTCTTTGTAAAAGTGTGTGTTCAATATTAAAGTAGAACAGATAAAACGAACATATCTCATATACCCTGCTGTCCCCTATAAACCCTGCTGCCCTTTATATACCCTGCTGCCTCCTATATACCCTGCTGCCCCTTATATACCCTGCTGCCTCCTATATACCCTGCTGCCCCTTATATACCCTGCTGCCCCTATATACCCTGCTGCCCCTATATACCCTGCTGCCCCTTATATACCCTGCTGCCCTATATACCCTGCTGCCCCTTATATACCCTGCTGCCCCTATATAACCTGCTGCCCTATATACCTTGCTGTCCCTATATACCCTGCTGCCCCTATATACCTTGCTGCCCCTATATACCCTACTGCCCTATATACCCTGCTGCCCCATATATACCCTGCATCCCCTATATACCTTGCTGCCCCTATATACCCTACTGCACCTATATAACATGCTGCCCATTATGTACCCTGCTGCCCCTTATATTCCCTGCTGCCCCTCATATACTCTGCTGCCCCTTATATAATCTTCTGCCCCTTATATACCCTGCTGCCCCTATATACCCTGCTGACCCTTAGATACCCTGCTGACCCTTATATACCCTGCTGCTCCCTATATACCCTGCATCCCCTTATATACCCTGCTGCCCATATATATATATATATATATATATATATATATATGCTTCTGTGTGTGTGTGTGTGTGTGTGTGTGTGTGTGTGTGTGTGTGTGTGTGTGTGTGTGTGTGTGTGTGTTTGTTTATATGTGTGTGTGAGTATTGTTATAATCTACGACATTATCTGGACTCAGAGAGTTATTACTGTATTATCTGTGGTGTTACATAGAACTGCAGCTAACATCTACTACATTATCTGTACTGTATATATATATATGCGCCTGTGTAGGTATATATGGGTCTGTATGTGAATGTGGCTTTTTTGCGTGTGTGTATATGTGCCTTTTATGTATTTATATATGTTCCTGTCTGTGTATTTATCTGCCGGTGTGTGTGTATATGTGTCTGTACGTCTATATATTTACCTGTATGTATATAGTCCAGAATGCCTGTATGTCTAAATATCTGTCTTTATGTATGTACAGTATATATGTTCCAGTATGTGCGTGTATATATGTGTGGTTAATTTTTGGTTTGTGTAGGGGGCGGCAGTAGAGAATCCCGTACAGGGCGCCATCCAACCGAAGGCCGGCCCTGCCTGTAGGTTCCATAGACATCCTGTAAATAGGTGACTAATGGTTTTTGTGGGATAAATCCTTTAAAGAGGCTCTGTCACCAGATTTTGCAACCCCTATCTGCTATTGCAGCAGATCGGCGCTGCAATGTAGATAACAGTAACGTTTTTATTTTAAAAAAACGAGCATTTTTGGCCAAGTTATGACCATTTTTGTAGTTATGCAAATGAGGCTTGCAAAAGTCCAAGTGGGTGTGTTGAAAAGTAAAAGTCCAAGTGGGCGTGTATTATGTGCGTACATCGGGGCGTTTTTAATACTTTTACTAGCTGGGCGTTCTGACGAGAAGTATCATCCACTTCTCTTCAGAACGCCCAGCTTCTGGCAGTGCAGACACAGCCGTGTTCTCGAGAGATCACGCTGTGACGTCACTCACAGGTCCTGCATCGTGTCAGACGAGCGAGGACACCGGCACCAGAGGCTACAGTTGATTCTGCAGCAGCATCAGTGTTTGCAGGTAAGTAGCTACATCGACTTACCTGCTAACGCCGATGCTGCTGCAGAATCAACTGAAGCCTCTGGTGCCGGTGTCCTCGCTCGTCTGACACGATGCAGGACCTGTGAGTGACGTCACAGCGTGATCTCTCGAGAACACGCTGTGTCTGCACTGCCAGAAGCTGGGCGTTCTGAAGAGAAGTGGATGATACTTCTCATCAGAGCGCCCAGCTAGTAAAAGTATTAAAAACGCCCCGATGTACGCACCTAATACACGCCCACTTGGACTTTTACTTTTAAACACACCCACTTGTACTTTTGCAAGCCTCATTTGCATAACTACAAAAATGGTCATAACTTGGCCAAAAATGCTCGTTTTTTAAAAATAAAAACGTTACTGTAATCTACATTGCAGCGCCGATCTGCTGCAATAGCAGATAGGGGCTGCAAAATCTGGTGACAGAGCCTCTTTAAGCTGGGAATACTCCTTTAGTGACCTACCAGAAGAAAACTATCATTTAAGCTTCTTCTAGCCTAGGTGACAAACTTCTTAGAAGGAACATTTCTGCTGGTAGCATTATATGAAAAAATCACTTTACGTGAAGCTACAATTTATAACAATGTGCCAGCCGCTAGGGTATATACTCTTGTTTTTCTAAAAATATTTTCTTAAAGCCCAACTGTAGAAATCTACATCTTTAGAAATCAAAATTGACTCCAATTTAAGAAGTTGTCCCAACTGGAAAAAAACTGTCCATATTCAGCCAGGGCTGCCGTCAAGACAGTTTAGGTGGCCCTGTGATTCAGTCCAATAAGGGGACCAACACTTTCCTGTGAAGTGAACAGGCAATACCAAATAAGCAATAATATGCAAACATAGGGACTGAGATTTCTTTTCCCACTCCCCAGGGACTCAGCAAATTTATAATATAGGCCTGAAAGGGCACATAATGATTATATCATTCCCTCTTCCATTTTCCCCAGAGGGGCCCCACAGATTGTAATCTAGAAAAAAAAAGAACCCTAGCCATTTGAACATACGGCTCCCATATATTTGGAATAGCGGCCCTGTCCACAGTGTTCCTTTCTGCGGAGTCCCCTTTGTTAGCCGGACTAGAGATACGGCTAAACGTGGCTTCCACTACTACAGACATGGAGTGGCCATTTATTACACAGATGCCCATTCATTTCAATGAGTGCTGTGTAATTTAATACTTCACCAGCAGCAGCCACAGGAATCCCCTGCCAATATTGAGCGTGGGGGATTTACTTTTGATAATTTCAAACAAGCAGTCCAAGACGGCGAACTCGATGCAGCTGTTTGTAGTGAAGGACGGAATATCTTCTTGTGGCATGGAGGGCTACATTTCTACCCTATGATTTATGATGGCTTTGAAGGACCAAGATTTTATGGCTCTTTTTTATTACCTTTTTGTTTCTGAATAACTATAACTAGTTGTAATAGCTCCATTAAGATAACTTTAATTAAGTTCATCGGCAGTACTAGAAATAAGCGAATCGATTGTAAACTAATCAGATTTGGTCTGAATTTCCTAAAAGTTTTGGATTCAGCGCAAATCGTCAAAATGGAGGGAATCTGCCGCAATTTTAAAGATAAGAAAAAGCAGGAGGGAAGAAGAGGAAATTAAAAAAAATACCATACTCACCTGGTTTCCTATAGATTACCTTGTTTTGTTTTACCTTTAATTGGCTGCAGCAGTCATATGGGACAAAACGACAGCATTTTAGGATGATGATGGTATGTTTTGTTCCATGTAACAGCTACAGCTAATCACAGACTGCTGCAGTCACATGGGACAAAACCACGTCATCTCAGAAGGTCGGCAGGGACGCGTCGCTACAGAAGAACAGGGTAGGTGAGTATGGTATTTTTTTATTTTAGGGGTGTAGTCACAAATGCCCCGATTGCCCTGTTTGACTCTCTGATGTCTTCTAGGACTGTATCCAACTTAGATACAGACAGGGCAATCGGGGGACTTGTGATTCACAGCAAATTTATTCAGACGGAATCAAATTGGACAGCTTAGATACTACCCACAACACTTCACTTGTGCCAAAGGATAATCTCAGCCCTGCTATGTCTGAGTTGTTTTAACAAATATTAAGAAGTCCTTTTAAGTAATAAACTTGTTTTTTTATCTTTGAAATCTCAGTGTAGATATTAAGGGACAATTGTTACTCTATGACGGAGTTGCCAGTCTCAGGACACTACAATTTTTCCATTGATATCAGCCAAATAGTCTAATGTCTACTGCAGCCGGGTGTGTCGGTAAAAAAGGATGTAGACCTTCAATCCGCCTTTTCATAGAGGAAAGAAAAATGGTATCCAGCTGGCTGATAATAAACACCATCTCTCCTCTGTCTGATATCTAAAACAAGATAAATCCTGTAAAAACAAGAAATCTGAGGATACAAATTTAGAAGAAATGTAAAACATATATTGAGGAAATGTGATACTTCCTACAGCGGTGAACACAGAATCATGATCATGGAAAATATGGCAACTACAAGAAATACCAGGGAATAGTAATCTTTAATACTCACTTCTGTAATGTAATACAAGGAAGACCTATAGTAGCAGTATAGAATAAAAGTCATATTGGTCACTGGTATTTATATATAGTTATCTAGTATTTTTCACAGATTTACAGTACATATTTCTGAAAATCCATTGATTTTTTCCATTGATAAATTCATTTTATACTAATAAAAAAACAAATGAGGGGCATGGCTTAGGCATGGCGGTGTGAGGACGCGTGCAACTGCAGCTCCGGACTCACCCCGCCGAATATCGCCTGACAGGAGTCACTCACCAGCCGCCTGAACCAGCATGACCAGGGGGAAACACCGTCGGTACCCCCCAGACACATCGGGCACTCCAAACATCGGCCGGTTCCTACGGTCGGCACAAGAAGGCCCGCCACAACGATCCTCCTCGTCCCCTCCAGTAGGCCGCAATCAGCCTTCCACGTCGCCGCGGAGACACACCCCGCCTCCCTCTCACTCCGGCCAGCTACAGCCCGGCGCCTGCACCGACGGATCTGGAGGAGAGATGCAGCCGGCAGACAGAGGTCAGTGTGGGGCAGGAAGCACAGGGCCACCTCAACCGGCCCAGACAGCGATAATCCCCCTCCTGCATAGCCACCACCAGCCCGTTACCGGACAGGGGGCCCCTAACATGGCGCCCACAGGCGGGGCAATGGAGACACCACTACCACCACCGGCCCAGCGGCCCACACCCGTGCCAGGCAGACAGCAGAGCCAGGAGCTGCCGGTCATCTTCCGGGAGACCCTCTCCCCCACCCTGCCAGTGCACACAGGAGACCACCACACAGGCCTGTCCTCGGGCCCCCCGCTCCCCATGGAACGGACCCTGGCAGAACTCTGGGAGATGGTCAAGGTATTGCCCACTAAAACGGATTTAGACCTCCGCCTCGCACGACTAGAGGAGAAACACGATAGGGCCATCGGGGAGGTCACACAAGAAGTACGTGCCCTAGCTGTGTGAGTGGACACCTTAGAGCGCCAGCACTCCGTCGACTCCCTGGACATATCGGTCCTCTCCCAGTCCTTGGCTACCCAAGCTACGCAACTCCGAGACCTCTCCCTACACTTAGATAATGTCGAGAACAGGGGAAGGCGTAATAATTTGAAACTGAGGGGTCTGTCCGAGTCTGTACCCCCCGATGGACTTTACGATGCTGTGACCCACATTTTCAACAAGCTCCTGGAACGTCCGCGAGATATGCCCATAGAGATGGACAGAGTTTACAGACTGGCGGGCCCCAGGAATGGAGACGGCAATCGACCCAGGGATGTTATCTGTAGAGTGCATTTCTACAAGTAAAAAGAGGAGATTGCCATCAGAGCCTGGGAAAAAGGGGCTGTCCCATACAATGGCGCCGATATCACCGTCCTGCCAGATGTATCCAGATTGACGCTTTCCATGCGCAGAATTGTCCGCCCATTATTGGAAGCAACAAGGGCAGCAGGCGCAACATACAGGTGGGGACACCCTTTCCACATCATCCTTCGAAAGCAGGGAATGTCGTTCGCTGTCCGCTCTCCTGACGATCTGGAGGAAGCATTCCGGTTCTTGGAGACCTCGCCGGTGCGGCTACCAGACTGGACCGAACCGCCGACACCATTCGCTCCCAGAGGAGGCCCGTATCCGGATTATGGCTCCCGTCAGCCAATCCGACCTGGAGCAGAGCAACCCGACCTCCGAACCTTGGAACGTCGACTTCCACGCAGAGACCGAGGGTCGGGATCCGATGACCTCCATCCTGCTGGACGACGATCGCCGCGGAGGGACTGAATGTTCACAGCTGCCTTAACGTGGATGTTTTCCTGTACTACATTTTGCATTCTCCCTCTCTCTCTTTTTCCCATAGGGTTCCTGGAGGACTGTCAGGAACACATTGCTGGAACTGCCTTATAGCTGGTTGTATCACTGTGGGTCGAGGGGGCGGGCAGATCCACACCTGTTGGGGGAGATTTAAATAGTTCACCTGCTTTAACTGTTTCACCAGGCCAATCTGTGTTATTACGTAGGGGAAGGTGGATACTGGGAATGTTAACTGTTAATAGGGTGAGTCCGGGGCTCTAAAGCACTTTGGTTAATTGAATTTTCTAGTTGACATTTTAACTGTAGCTGTCACTGCACTCTGGTCTTTCCTCGTTCCCTATTAGGGTTCCGTGTAGCTGTGTCGTGTTTGAAGGTTTCCTGCGGGCGACACAGCTTGCGTTGAGTAATGGAGAGGTATTGTACTCCGACTTTAGAGAGCTTGCTCTGCATACACGTTCTTTTTCTTCTTTCTCTCTTTTTCTTCCTCTCCTTTCCCTCCCCTTCCCCCTCAGTCCACTCCGGACATTTCCGTTGCCATGTCTGACATTACCGTTGTCTCCCTAAATGCACAGGGTCTGAATGTTCCGGAAAAGAGGTCCTCCATTCTCCGTCTCCTGTGGAAACGAAAAGCACACGTGGCATTCCTGCAGGAAACTCACTTCCGGGCAGACAGCATCCCAAAGCTTACAGACACCAACTACCCCGTGGGGTATCATAGTGCGTCCCCTGACTCCAAGACCAAGCGAGTCTCCATCCTGGTCTCTCGTTCCCTACACTGGGAACATGTGGACACCTGCGCAGATGAAGCGGGACGGTACCTTTTTGTAAAGGGTAAATTGGATAATGCACTGTACACACTGGCCTCATACTATCTCCCTAACTCTGGTCAGGTGGCCTACCTGGATAGAGTTTTGAGGGCTCTGGATGGCTTTCTGGAAGATACCTTAGTCATGGGGGGGGGCTTTAAATGACACTCCTCCCTACCCAGGGCAGCACATCGTCGTATACGGCGATTGCTGCATGACCATCAACTTGTGGACGCATGGCGAGTTATGCATCCTTCGGTCAAAGACTACACATACTACTTGGCGCCTCAAAACTCCTATTCCAGGTTGGATTATTTCTTCCTGCGTCATGCACATCTCCCCAGCCTGACATCATCCTCCATAGATGACATAATGATATCTGACCATGCCCTTATTACCCTCACCTTAGCCCGCCCATTGGCCCATCCTCCCTCCTGGCAGTGGCGACTGAATGAGTCCCTCCTGCAGGATACGACAGTGGTCTCTGAAGTACGCCGAGACCTGGTGGAATACTTCGATAAAAACGACACACCGGGGATGGACCCGTTCTGTATATGGGAGGCGCATAAATGTGTGGTGCGCGGTTCCCTTATACGAATGGGAGACAAACTCAAGAAGGAGCGGGCGGCTCATCTCAGAGACCTACTGTTACGCATACACAGACTGGAACAGTCCCATAAGATATCACAGGACCGGTTATTAGGGGCGGAATTAGGGCAATTGAGGGAGCAGGTGCGCTCACTCTGTCTTGCCAAGGCGAAGGCCACCCTAGTTAAATGTAGAAGACATTTTTATGAATTCAGTAATAAACCCAGTAGGACCTTGGCCCGCGCCCTCCGGAAAACCCGCTCGCGTACATATGTCCCGCACATCACAGGTACCCAGAATAAACGACTGCAACCCCCACATGACATCTCAGAGACCTTCCGTGCCTATTACCACTCTCTCTACAATCTTCCAAAGGCACCCTCCTCACAGGGCGGCGGTAGCCAACTAGAGAGGATCGAGGAGTACCTCCGATCCTCGGGATGAAATCCATCCCACTTGACGATCTTGCGGCCTTGGAGGACCCTATCTCTCCGGAGGAGTGGTCATGGGCACTGAGGGACTCACCTACGGGGAAGGCCCCGGGACCGGATGGCCTGTCGCTGCCGTATTATAAGACCTATTCAGAAGTGCTCGCACCCCACTTTATCCGGGCCTTCAATTCGCTTACCGAAGGGGGCTCCATTCCCAGGGATACCTTGAGGGCAGATATCACGGTTATACCCAAGGAAGGGAAGGACACATCCCTATGCCAGAGTTATCGTCCTATTACTCTATTGGATGTGGACTTGAAACTCTGGCATATCGGTTGTCTCCGCTCCTTCAAACCGTGATACATACTGACCAAGTGGGTTTTATGCCCTTACGAGAAGCGAGAGATAACACCACACGGGCAATTAATTTAATGTACCAGGCGGCAGTCACGTCACTCCCCACTTGTTTTTTGTCATCGGACGGGGAAAAGGCTCTCGACAGGGTCAGTTGGGACTTTATGTTGGCCACTTTACGACATATAGGAATAGGGACTCATATGATGTCCTGGATCTCTGGTCTCTACTCCTCCCCGTCAGCTCAGGTCAAGGTCAATGGGCACCTCTCATCCTCCTTCACGATAACTAACGGCACACGCCACGGCTGCCCCCTATCGCCCCTGATCTTTATTTTATCCCTGGAGCCCTTGCTGTGTCACATCCGCTCCAACCCGGACATTACAGGCTTGGACCTTGGCGGCAGAGCCCATAAAGTTGCCGCTTACGCGGATGATCTGCTGTTCTTCCTCACGGCCCCTAGAATTTCCTTGCCCAACCTGATGGCGGAGCTGAGTAGATACTCGAGATTATGCAACTTCAAAATAAACTACCCGAAGTCAGAGGCCCTTAACATCTCGTTACCACAGACTCTGGTCGCTGACCTGTCGGAGTCCTTTTCTTTCAAGTGGGCAAGGGACTCGCTTAAATACCTGGGAGTCCGGCTTCCCTGTGATCTATCTCGCCTTTATGCGGTGAACTTCCCTTTGCTACTTCAACGTATAAAGGCGGACCAGGACACTTGGACGTCGGGCACTTTCACCTGGTTCGGTAGGTGCGCGATTTTTAAAATGAACATCTTACCATGGATTCTGTATCTCCTACAGGCCCTACCGATACATATCCCACGCCCGTTCTTTCAGTCCCTACTGTCCCTAGGGCACAAATTCATATGGGCAGGGAAACCAGCACGTATCGCCCGATCGTTGCTCTTTCCTGTAAAGGGGGAGGGGGGCATTGGACTTCTGGACTTTGTCTCCTATCATCACGCCTCCCACTTGACACGAATCTTGGATTGGTTTCGGCACGGCGGGATGAAAGAATGGGTGTCTATGGAACAGGCGTTCATATCTATCCCACTGCAGGCCCTGCCGTGGCTGGGCAGACATGTTCCCAGGGTCGCGCGGTCACACCCGACGATCGGCCCCACCCTAGTAGTCGCAGCGCGGGTGTTTCCTCGAGCAGAGTTCTCGCCGTCCCCCTCCCCGCTATTTCCGATTTTAGGCAACCCTGCCTTTCCACCGGGACTGGATAGTGGCCCATTTCAAGTATGGTTGCGGGCGGGTAAGGGGCAGGCTCTGCAATTTCAGCAGGAGGGGAGGTGGATGACGAGCGATCAAATACGAGCGCTGTCGGATCCAGTCCCTTTCTCGGGGTGGCAGGTTACCCAGTTGCGACATTTCCTGGTGTCCCTAGAACATCCTGGAGTGCAACTACGGGACTGCTCCGCGTTTGAACTCCTGTGTACAGGCACGGGCACGATCCGACATGCTTTGTCCAGAATCTATGCGTTTTTGATCTCGCCCTCCAATTTGCCGCCACCTCCTTACTTGAGTAGCTGGGAGAGGGACTTGGGCAAAACATTCACCCCTGAACAACGAGAACGTCTGTTCACGTTGTCGCATAAGTCCTCCATGGCCAGTAGATTTCAAGAGGCAGGGTTTAAGATATTGTCCCGTTGGTACAGGGTGCCTTCCAGATTGCATGCAATGATCCCGGCGGCCTCGCCATTATGCTGGCGAAGTGGGGTCCAAGTGGGTACAATCATGCATATTTTCTGGGACTGCCCACTCCTGACTGGGTTCTGGTCCGAGGTGTGGCGCATTTCCTCAAAGTTCACGGATTATCCTCTCCCGCGATCCCCGGGCCTCTTCCTGCTTCATTTGTGCGAGGTCCCACTGCCCTCGTATAGACGTTCGGTAGTCCGACACTTGGTAAACGCTGCTAGGGCATGTGTTCCTGCACTGTGGAGACAGTCCTGTCCGCCGACGGTGGGCATGTGGTTCGGCAAGATCCAGGAGATCATGAGAATGGAGGACCTCACGGCATCAATGAAGGGGACTCATGCCTCTTTCCTAAAAACATGGCGTGAATGGATTCGTTTCCAAACAACCGAGGAATATAAAACCATCATGGCCTCGTGAATTCCCGTCTAGATCCGGTATGTCAGGCCAGCTCCCCCCCTCCCCTCTTTTTTGTTTTCTCCCCCCATTTTCCTTTTCTTTCTTTCCTCACTATTTTGCCTTTCCTTCTTTCTGTCTCTGCATCTCTCTTCTCCTTTTAATGCTCATATGCGCACTCAGGATATACCATGCACGGCTGCGGGTTCAGGGTGCATGTCGGAGATTCCCTAATTAACTGTTTTCAGCGACATGGTACTCTCAGGTGACCCCATGTACTTATATGAGGCCGATAACTGACCTGTGATCCGTTAAATGTTTTTCACTGCCATTTCTCGCACTATGTTGTGTATATTCTGTACGATTTGTGATATAAAATAACAAAATGACAAATAAAAGAATTTTGTAATGGCAGGAAGGAGGTGAAGGGAAAGTGAGCCCTAATCTACCCACCGCCCTGTCCCTGCCTACTTGCAACGACCTGCCCTAGGCGACGAGGTACAACTGGGCGGCGGTCCCTACGCTGGCTAAGTGCACAGGAAGACAAACAGGGAACACGCAAGGGAAGGGGCAGTAGCCACGGAACGCCACGAGGAAACGGGGCGGCGAACGAACAGTCAGGACCAGGACGAAGTGAGTACACCCGAGCAGGCACGGAGACAGAAGCAAGCCAGGGCAAGCAAGCAGGTCAAGCAGAACTGCAGCAAGGCAGAAGCACGGCAGAAGCAGGCTGGAGCAAGCAGCAGTGGGGCCAGGAATCCAAAAGAATTACAAGCACTGAGGGAGAGCACAGGGCAGGTAATAAAGGGCAGGGGGCGGAGCTAACTCCGAGAGACCAGGCCGCGATAGGCTCTCCCACTCCTGAGCCTGCCACCCTGGTTGGTGGGAGATGGTGTCAGTCGAGCAGGTCTGGCCTCAGGTGTGGATTGATTAATCCCAGGAGTATAGCTAGATGAAGTACCTGGCAGATCCCTAACAGTACTCCCCCTTTTATGAGGGGCCACCGGACCCTTACTAAGGGGACCCGGTTTAGTGGGGAAGAGGAGGTGGAACCTCCTGATCAATACCCCAGCGTGAACATCACGGGCAGGTACCCAAGTCCTCTCCTCCGGCCCGTATCCTCTCCAATGGACCAGGTACTGGAGGGAGCCCTGGACCATCCTACTGTCCATAATCTTGGCCACCTCGAATTCCACCCCCTCAGGGGTGAGAACGGGAACAGGAGGTATCCTCGAGGGGGACCAGGACGGGGAGCAGCGTTTAAGGAGGGAGGCATGGAAGACGTCATGTATGCGAAAGGATGGGGGGAGCTCCAGACGGAAGGATACAGGGTTGAGGACTTCAATGATCTTATAAGGTCCAATAAATCGGGGAGCAAACTTCCTGGACGGGACCTTAAGGCGCAAGTTCCTGGACGACAACCAGACCAAATCCCCGACGACAAACCGGGGGTTAGCAGAACGTCTACTATCCGCCTGAATCTTTTGTGCGCTCTGGGAGGCCTCTAGGTTCTTCTGAACCTGGGCCCAGACAGTGCACAGTTCCCGATGAACCTCCTCTACCTCAGGATTATTGGAACAACCAGGGGAGACGGAGGAGAACCTTGGGTTAAACCCGAAATTACAGAAAAACGGGGAGACCCCTGACGAGTTACTGACCCGGTTATTCAGGGAAAATTCAGCAAGGGGAAGGAATGAGACCCAATCGAATTGACAGTCAGAGATGAAACACCTTAAATATTGTTCCAGGGATTGGTTGGTCCTTTCCGTTTGGCCATTAGTTTCGGGATGGAAGGCGGAGGAGAAGGACAGATCAATCTCCAACTTTTTACAAAAAGCTCTCCAAAATAAGGAAACAAATTGTACCCCTCTGTCAGAAACGATATTGACTGGGGCCCCATGGAGACGCAGGATGTGTTTCACAAACAAAGAAGCTAACGTCTTGGCGTTAGGTAGCTTCTTAAGGGGCACAAAGTGGCACATCTTGCTGAAGCGGTCGACTACCACCCACACCACCGACTTGCCCTGAGATGGAGGCAAATCGGTGATAAAATCCATGGAGATATGGGTCCAAGGTCTCTGGGGAATGGGCAAGGAACGTAGTAGGCCCGCAGGTCGGGACCTAGGGGTTTTGGACCTAGCGCAAACCTCACAAGCGGCGACGTAAGCCCTAACATCTTTAGGCAACCCAGGCCACCAATAGTTTCTGGTAATGAGGTGTTTGGTGCCCAAGATGCCAGGATGACCAGATAGAGCGGAGTCATGGTTTTCCCTGAGTACCCTCAGCCGGTATTGCAGGGGAACAAACAGTTTGTCCCCAGGGACGTTCCCGGGAGCTGCACCCTGATCAGCCGCGATATCAGAAGCTAAATCAGAATCCGTGGCAGAGACGATTATACCAGGGGGTAAAATACAAGTGGGATCCTTCTCGGAAGGAGGATTGGCCATGAAACTACGTGACAGAGCGTCAGCCTTAATATTCTTGGACCCAGCCCTATAGGTAACCAAGAAATTAAATCTGGTAAAGAATAGTGCCCACCGAGCTTGTCTAGGATTAAGCCTCCGGGCCGATTCTAGGAAAACCAGATTCTTGTGATCCGTAAGGACCGTTACCTGGTGTCTGGCCCCCTCCAGGAAGTGCCGCCACTCCTCAAAAGCCCATTTAATGGCTAGAAGTTCGCGGTTACCAATATCATAGTTACTCTCCGTGGGCGAAAACTTCCTAGAGAAGTAAGCACAGGGGCGGAGATGGGTGAGGGAGCTGGTACCCTGGGACAAGACGGCCCCCACTCCCACCTCGGAAGCGTCAACCTCCACAATAAATGGCTCCTCTTGGTTGGGCTGAATCAGCACGGGGGCCGAGATAAAGCACTTCTTGAGAGTCTCAAAGGCCTGGACGGCCTCAGGGGGCCAATGGAGGACATCGGCACCCTTGCGGGTAAGGTCCGTAAGAGGCTTAGCGACGACCGAGAAGTTGGCAATAAATCTCCTGTAATAGTTGGCGAACCCTAAAAAACACTGTAACGCCTTAAGGGAGGCAGGTTGGACCCATTCCGCCACAGCTTGAACCTTGGCAGGGTCCATGCGGAATTCATGAGGAGTGAGGATTTGCCCTAAAAATGGTATCTCCTGTACCCCAAAGACACATTTTTCAGTCTTAGCAAACAGATTATTCTCCCGAAGGACCTGGAGCACCTTCCTGACATGCTCCACGTGGGAGGACCAGTCCTTGGAAAACACCAGTATGTCATCAAGGTACACAACAAGAAAATTACCCAGGTACTCTCTCAGGATTTCATTAATAAAATTCTGGAAGACAGCAGGGGCATTACACAACCCAAAGGGCATGACCAGGTATTCGAAATGACCCTCGGGTGTGTTGAACGCAGTTTTCCACTCATCCCCCTCTTTGATGCGGATAAGGTTATATGCCCCCCGTAGATCGAACTTAGAAAACCATTGGGCTCCCTGAACCTGATTAAAAAGATCCGGAATCAAAGGAAGTGGGTACTGGTTCCTTACGGTGACCTTATTCAGGTTACGATAATCAATGCACGGCCTAAGACCACCATCCTTCTTCCCCACGAAGAAGAAGCCAGCACCTACAGGAGAAGTCGAGGGGCGAATGAAACCCTTGGCCAGGCATTCTTGGATATACACCCTCATCGCTTCACGTTCAGGACATGAAAGATTAAATATCCTACCCTTAGGAAGCTTGGCACCAGGCACCAAATCGATAGCGCAATCGTAATCTCTATGGGGGGGCAACACCTCGGAGGCCTCCTTAGAAAACACATCGGCGAAGTCCTGAACAAACTCAGGAAGCGTGTTTACCTCCTCCCGGGGAGAAATAGAGTTAACAGAAAGACATGACGTCAGGCATTCACTACCCCATTTGGTGAGATCCCCAGTATTCCAATCAAATGTGGGATTATGCAACTGCAACCAGGGAAGACCTAAAACCAGATCAGACGATAATCCCTGCATCACCAGTACAGAGCACTGCTCCAAATGCATGGAGCCAACCAGGAGTTCAAAAACAGGAGTATGCTGAGTAAAATAACCATTAGCAAGGGGGGTTGAGTCGATTCCTACTACAGGGATGGGATAAGGTAAATCAATACAAGGCATCTTTAGAGACATAGCAAAATCCACAGACATGATATTAGCAGATGAGCCAGAATCCACGAAAGCACTGCCCGTGGCAGACCGGCCAGCAAACGAGACCTGAAAGGGAAGCAAAATTTTATTGCGTTTCACATTAACGGGAAATACCTGTGCGCCCAAGTGACCTCCCCGATGATCACTTAGGCGCGGAAGTTTTCCGGCTTCTTATTCTTGCGCCTGGGACAGGTGTTCAGTAGATGCTTGTCGTCCCCACAGTAGAAGCAGAGACCATTCATTCTGCGAAACTCCCTACGTTGTCGAGGGGACATGGAGGCCCCGAGTTGCATAGGTACCTCCGAGTCCTCCGTGGAGGGGCGAGGAGACGGGACCTCGGGGGGAATCGCAGAAAAGTCAGAGGGGAGCACACTGAAGCGTTCTAGCTGACGTTCCCTGAGACGTCGGTCAAGTCGTACTGCTAGGGCCATAACCTGGTCAAGGGAGTCAGGCGAGGGGTAGCTAACCAGCAGATCCTTCAGGGCGTCAGATAATCCTAACCTAAACTGGCACCTTAGGGCCGGATCGTTCCACTGAGAAGCTACGCACCACTTCCTAAAATCAGAACAGTATTCCTCAACCGGTCTCCTACCCTGACGTAAGGTCACCAGCTGACTCTCGGCTAAAGCAGTCCTGTCAGTCTCGTCGTAAATGAGTCCGAGGGCAGAGAAAAAACGATCAACAGAGGAAAGTTCAGGGGCGTCAGGAGCCAAGGAGAAGGCCCACTCTTGGGGCCCTTCCTGGAGTCGGGATATGATGATACCCACCCGCTGGTTCTCGGAACCTGAGGAGTGGGGCTTTAGGCGGAAATACAGTCTGCAACTCTCCCGGAAGGAGAGAAACGTCTTACGGTCCCCTGAAAACCGGTCAGGTAACTTGAGGTCGGGTTCTAGAGGTGAGGTGAGGGGTACTACTAAAGCAGCGTCACCCTGATTGACCCTTTGGGCCAGGGCCTGGACCTGTAGGGAGAGGCCCTGCATCTGCTGGGTCAGGGTCTCAAGGGGGTCCATGATAGCGTCAGCGTAGGAGAAATGGTAGACTAGGTAAGGGCTTGTAATTATGTAATGGCAGGAAGGAGGTGAAGGGAAAGTGAGCCCTAATCTACCCACCGCCCTGTCCCTGCCTACTTGCAACGACCCGCCCTAGGCGACGAGGTACAACTGGGCGGCGGTCCCTACGCTGGCTAAGTGCACAGGAAGACAAACAGGGAACACGCAAGGGAAGGGGCAGTAGCCACGGAACGCCACGAGGAAACGGGGCGGCGAACGAACAGTCAGGACCAGGACGAAGTGAGTACACCCGAGCAGGCACGGAGACAGAAGCAAGCCAGGGCAAGCAAGCAGGTCAAGCAGAACTGCAGCAAGGCAGAAGCACGGCAGAAGCAGGCTGGAGCAAGCAGCAGTGGGGCCAGGAATCCAAAAGAATTACAAGCACTGAGGGAGAGCACAGGGCAGGTAATAAAGGGCAGGGGGCGGAGCTAACTCCGAGAGACCAGGCCGCGATAGGCTCTCCCACTCCTGAGCCTGCCACCCTGGTTGGTGGGAGATGGTGTCAGTCGAGCAGGTCTGGCCTCAGGTGTGGATTGATTAATCCCAGGAGTATAGCTAGATGAAGTACCTGGCAGATCCCTAACAAATTTATAAAAAAAATAAAAAAAAATGAATGAGAATGACCAGAGATCATTCTCATTGCTACAGTCAGAGTCCCTGATCTCCTTGCAGTGGACTGCTCAGTATGGTAAATGCATCCCATAACTAAAGAGGAAAATCATTGCTATCATTGTATTTCGGGCCCCTTTGTGACAATGTAAAGGCGCCATCAGTGAAGTGTTGATGGTGCTGCTATGTTGTATTGTTGCTCCCTCCACCAGGTGGCACTTGTGCAGTGGTGAAGCCGTCCACTGTCTGGCAATGATGGTAGAAGAAATGCTACGATATGCTACATAGGAGAATAGGGTGGCTGATCCGGCTATTGAATAAGTCATGTACAACTAGCATCCTGTTGCGTTTATTGATTGTTTATTGATAAGGTAACACAATGTGCTTGGTTTGTTCACATTTATGGCGCCGGGATACCATTAAAAGGATGCACTTACCATTCTGTAACGTGGTGATGGTGGACACATTAGAGTATAAAATAGCGGTGAGCCTGCCATGTAGTGTTCAGTGTTGGTAGGATGTTGGTGTGACCTGATTTCTGTGTACTATACGGGGAGGTGTTGCTGCACGTAGGAAAAAGTCGTAAAAGCTGCTGAGGAGGAGGTAAAAGAAGGAGAGAGACTGCATTGGAGCTGGAACTGAGGAGCCTAAGTTGGACTGGTGAAGACCGTACCAGTCAGTATCACATTGTTGGGCCTGGGGTGGCGACAGGTCCTGAAGAGCGAGCAAGGCTGGTGTGTGAGGGCCCACTGTATGGATAGTTGGGAGGTAGCGGTGAAGGGTACGTAGAGGAGATTTGATCCAAGACAGTCAGGGAGAAGTGTACCGACACTGGACAGCAGTAGTGGAAGACTAAGGGAAAGTTGGTCCATGTGAAGGCCTCAAAGGGCCTATTTACAAAGCAGCCAACAGCAACCAGCTTAAGGGGCAATAGACCCGAAGTACTAATCCCGAGCAGATATCCCTTGTATCAAGGAGACACCCTGGCCCTGTGTTTGCCAGTCACCAAAACAAGCCAGCCATCTTGCCAGCCTGAGCCATAACCAAATCAATTTCCCTCAGCTGTGAGAATAATTATAAATACAGTATGTATATGTTGTGCCTCCCAGAGTGGGAAGAACTTTATTTATTGTCTATGGCCGAGGGGACCATCAGCGCCGGTCGAAATTGTATATATTCGAAAGTGTAAGTAAAGAAGTACGACACTCTGATTCCTGCTTTGTTTCATCTTTCTCTGCGACATCCCTGAAGTGTATCTCTACCATCTTGCCCCAACCTCTGGAGGAATTGACAGATCTGCCATTTACGCAGACAACCCATTCATTTCAATGGGTACTGTGTAATGCTTCATTTTCCCTGTGGTGGCACTGAAGATGAATTTAACACTTGCCGCGTTTTCTTACAGATTACAGCAGATTGCTAGGGGTCCCATCAATAGGAGACACTGTGATCACCCGTTTGTTGAAGTACCTATCAAACGATAAGAGAATCTCCAAAGCGAACAAGCCCTTTAAATCACAATGGTGGCCCCTGTAAACTCTAAGTCTGCAACCTCTACGAAGGCAAACCACAGTGCAGGGACTCTAAGGACATTTATCATCTAAAATTTCCTGCAAACACTGTGGTGCATCAAATCTCAAATTTAAACTCAACAAGAAGTTTTCCACTTTGGACCCCCAAGAGGTCACATAACATTAAGCTTACCGCAAAGTGTTCCCTTGCTGCAACCGTCAGCGATCAGGTGGAATCTGTGGAGAAACCTGGCAGTAAGTGTTCAGTTTTCCTGCAGCTCCATCACAGGATGAAATTAAGCATTACACTGTGTTCATTCATATCAATCGATTGTCTGTGTAATACAGGACAGGACAGGTCCTCCAGAGCAAGAGATGCTCCATGTAACTGCTCTCCACTCTGGCCAAGAGATGAGGTTTTTGAATGGAGGACTGCTCTCTAGTATTTATCCATCTTTATGAATAGCGTTGGCAAATGTACAGTTTCTTAGATTCTTTTACTCATTGTTCATGTATGTAATGCAGGATTGTCTGTATTCAATGATGTTTTAAAGGCTATGTACACCTTTGAGGGGCATATATATATTGTGTGCTATATATATATATATATATATATATATATATATATATATATATATATATATATATACACAGATATATCTATATATATATCTATAGATATATATATATACACACACATACAGGTCAGTCAGTGTATTCTGTATACAGAGCAGCTGTATCCTTCGATATGATACAGGATAAAGCGATACATACAGCTGCTCTGTACGGAGAATACAGAGCAGCTGTATCTAAAACATTTTTTTTTAATAAAGACCGATTAAAAAGTTACACCAAACACACTGACTGCCCTGTTTATGTTAAAAAAAAATGCCCATCAAAGATTTACATAGCCTTTAAAGGGTCGTTTGGGGTTAGACAAAATCGGTGAAACTCTTGTCTATGCACTGTGTCTTCTGATACTGCGACTCAGCCCTATTGACTCAAATTGAGCTTAGCTGCAATACCAGTCACTGCCATGGTCAAGGATGGCGCAGTCACTACAGAAAAGCTGCAACATTTTTTTTTATTTCATTCCACACTTTCTACAGATATCATAAAGATACAAATACCAAGAAACTCTACAAAATGTAGTAACTAATAAGAACAAGGACTTGTAAGCCATGTAATTGTAGAAGCGTTAAGAAAATAAGTTAAAAAACTATGCAAACACTTATCATTCCAACTGACAGGAAAATTACTGGAGTGTAGTAATAAAAAAACAACCAGTCCATGGTAATGTAAGGTAAAAATACAGCCCTGCATATAAAGGTCTCTTTCTTCAGCTCGCTGTCTGGTGTAATGAAATCCTATAAATGTTTTTAGCTCGTCAGAATGGATAATTAAGATTTAATGGGCTGAGAAATAAAAGTTAATTTGAATGATAGAAAATATAGGAATGATGGATGGATGTGCTAAATTGAATTTGTGTAAATTGAGGATATGGAAACATGATCCTGCAGTATAGACACATGTCCTTTGTGTTTGCCCTGTGTAGTTGTTGACGGGGCGCACACACCCTTCTTTTACTTTGTTATCGTTTTGTAGGATGGGAAAGCTGAGATGGGATCGGAAAGTGTCGCACAATAACAAAATGATGGGATCCAGTGAGCGATCTAACATAATGCATAGTATAGATGTTTTTTTTTTTTTATGTATCCTAAGGGCTTGTCCACACGCAGCGAAATTGCTGCATATTTTCTGGAATTGTCGATGAAAAACGTGCAGCAGAATACAGTATCAGCAAAGTGGGGGAGATTTAACACGTAAAAATTCCGAGCATAAATTGACCTATTTTTCGGACCGCAGCATGTCAATTCCTGCTGCGGAAAGTGTGTAGAATTGCTGCGTTTTTCAGAGGAGATGTCACCATCTCCTAACATGGTGATAAACTAAGCAATTTACGCACCATTTTCTGCAGTCAAAAACACAGGAAATGGAAATGCGTTTTTGCCGCAGCGTTAAGGGCTTGTCCACACACAACGGAATTGTTGCAGAAAAGTTCTGCAGCAATTCCATTGAAAGTCAGAGACTTTCCGTTGCGGCAAAAACGCACCATTTCTTGCAGTTTTTACGACAGAAAATGGTGCGGAAATTGCTGCATTTTTCACAATGTTGGGAGATAGTGACGTCTCCGCTGAAAAAACGCAGAAATTCAGTCCACTTTCCGCAGCAGGAATTGACATGCTGCAGTCCGAAAAAATATGCACCGCAGGTCAATTTCTGGTCAGAATTTTCAGGCAGAGTGTGGATGAGATTTGTTAAATCTCATCCACTTTGCTTCTACTGTTTTCTGCTGAGTTTTTTTCCGTCCGAAATTCCGCTACTTTCAACGGAATTGCTGCAGAAATTTTCTGCAGCAATTCCGTTATGTACAAGCCATAGTAGGACCTAGTAGGATAGCTGTCAGTGTTAGTTATGTTCACAGGTATGATACACTGAAATACTGATGGATTGCAGTGTATTATATAAGCGATCAAGCGATTGCATAGTTTAGTCCCCTAATAGAACTAAAAATAAAAGAAAAAGAAAAGTTACCGTAAAATAAAATATAAAAAAAATAAACGCAAAAATAATCCTTTTAATGCCACAAAATAAAAATAAAAACAGGATGACTCAAACTATAAAGCTATTACATTACATAAACCACACCGTAAACGCTGTAGAAAAAAAAAAAAACTTCCAGAATTGCTGTTCTTTGTTCATTTCGCCTTCCAAAAAAAAACAACAGAATAAAAAGTAAATAAAAAGTTGCCTGTAACCCAAATTGGCACCAATGAAAATGTCAACTCGTCCTGCAAAAAAATAACCCCTTACACAGCTCTGTCGTTGAAAAAAAAAAAAAAGTTATGGCTTTCAGAATGTGGCGACATAAAAAGTTTTTATTCTGCAAAAATATACATTTGGTAACACGATAAGCGTGCTGATCTGCAGAATAAAGTTAACGCGTCATTTATACAGCACAGTGAACGCAGTAAAAGCAAAACCAAAAAGCAGTAACAGCAACATGGCTGTTTTATTCTACCCACCCCCCCCCACCCCTCACAATATAATTAATAAAAATGTTTCAATACATTTTAGGCACCCTAAAATGTTGGCATTTAAAAATACAAATTGTCGCCAAAAAACAAGACCACTATCCAAATTGGCTGTGTACTTAATTGGACAGTAACTTTCAAACAACTTATGCTGATCTAATTGTATAGCTGATATAGGTCGACTTTGTAATTTACTTACTGTTAAAATTTTGTTGTTTTATCCTTGCAAATTCTGTGTGAAGTCAGTGCCACTATGTGTCTCCCTTCCTGTAATCTGCTGTCCACACCTGTTGTTAAGAAAAATACGTCCCTAGTTACAGAGCAGAGGAGACGGACTACAGGAAGTGGGGTGCGTCTCTTCCCTGCCTGTCCATACAAGGCATATAGAGAAGGGAAGGCGGAGCAGGAAGAAGAGCAGAGAGAGAGAGAGAGGGGCACAGACATGCTGCCCATATAAGTCAAAGGAGAGGGGAGGTGGGAGCCGGAGCAGAAGGAGCGAGCAGGAGCGGAGAGAGAGAGACACACCGACATGCTGCCCATAGAAGTCTGTGAAAAGGGGAGGGGGTAGAAAAAGCAGAGACAGAGACACAGACACGCTGCCCATAAAAGTCTAAGGGGGGGGGGAGGAAGAAGCAGAGAGAAACAGATATTACTGCCCATAGAGGTCTATTGAGATGGGAGGAGGGAGCAAGGAGAGAGGAGACACAGCCTGCTGGTAAGAGTTATATGTCACGCCAGTGCTGGATTCTCAGTTACACTGCTCAGTACTGCTATATAATCTCCTCCATGCTGCTGCTGCTGATATATATATATATATATATATATATATATATATATATGTATATATATATATATGTATATATATATATCTATCTATATATATATATATATATCTATATATATATATATCTATCTATCTATCTATCTATCTATATATATATATATATATATATATATATATATATATGATAGATAGAGATAGGAGAGCAGGATTCTCCTCTGCTATTGGTTCACCAACTAGCTCAGAGAAAACGGAGAGTTAGAAATAAAGCCTGCAGAGGGGGAAAATGCTAAATGATGCATAATACTAGTCAGTTAATAGTGCTATTCCTCATGTACACACATATGACGGCTTATTCTGAAAAGTTACCTGATAAGTTAGGTACACTTTAAAATGTTAAAGGAAGTCAAAAGGAGCATTGCAGATTATGAAAAGATTTGCTAATATAAATTATTGTTCCTTTAAATCTGAACAAACATGTAAACTTAATTGTCAATTACACTGTGCTAATTTTTTATTAGATAGAGAACAATATCAAAGGGGATGTGATGATTTGTTAGTTCCAGTGACAGCCCAGCCTGGGACATTGCCTTCTACATTGTTTCTACAGGATTTCCCTGGGTTGCGGAGATGCACTGGAAACAACGAAGCTGGAATCTTCTCATAGGATCTTCAAACATCCTGGATGAATGTGCAGTCCTCTGCTAAACAGAAGTGTTTAACTACATGGCTCATCTGGGTATTTATTCAAAAATAGCTCCCCGTTCAGACCTCCCCTCTAATAACCAGTGCACAGATGTGCTGCAGAGAGCTCTTACTCTGATATCTAAAAGAAAGGGCAAAAAACACGGCGCCACATGGTGCGAGTCACAAAATATAAAAAAACAGCAAGACACATGAAGTGATACCTGCTCACCTATTCCAGTTGTGCAACGACAGGCACAACACTGGTGAAGATAGAAATTGTAGATGAGATGAAGTTTCAGCTAGGTTCAGAAGCCTGTCCACTAAGCAAGGGAACCGCTATAATAGGAGGTAAAGGTACGTAGAAAACGGAACCAAAGTATAGCGCTGCTACCATCAAAGAAGGGTCATATAGGTAGTAATAGTTCAAGTTTTTATTATACAGGCTACACGTTTCAACGCCGAACAGGCGTCTTCATCAGGCCAAGTAAAAAATTAAACAAAATCCCTGGCTTATATAATGATTGACAGCATGATCAGGAACACACTGAAACGAAAAAACCGCCAAACAGGGTTCAAGAGAACCTCTATGACGTAATATGGGGTCTTAGAGAATATAAACACAGTTAAAGTTTGGAATACATTACTAAAAGACTTAGGAATAACAGAGCAAGGAATGGTCAGTAACAAATAAAGCATAATGTAATGGGAACAGAATAAAAAAAAATATATATTTTTTTTATATATACAAATTTTATATATACCAATTTATATCCATTTTTTTTAATTCTGTGAAACGCGTAGCCTGTATAATAAAAGAGTGAATTATTACTACCGATATGACCCTTCTTTGATGGTAGCAGCGCTATACTATGGTCCCTTTTTCTACGTACCTCACCTCCTTCTTACTCTGGTAGGCCTGGCGTGACTAGGCGCCATGCAGTATTTTATTTTCCCTGTAGCATCACTACAGTACAGGGTTTCTTTAAACATAGGGCAACTGGTACAGATGCAATTTCCACCGCTATAAAGTAGTCGCATATGCTTTAGGTGACAGACTTCTGCTACAGTTTCTTGCTACCTTCCAAGCCCTGTAAGGGTATGTGCACACACACTAATTACGTCCGTAATTGACGGACGTATTTCGGCCGCAAGTACCGGACCGAACACAGTGCAGGGAGCCGGGCTCCTAGCATCATACTTATGTACGATGCTAGGAGTCCCTGCTACTCCATGGAACTGCTGTCCCGTACTGAAAACATGATTACAGTACGGGACAGTTGTCCTGCAGAGAGGCAGGGACTCCTAGCATCGTACATAACTATGATGCTAGGAGCCCGGCTCCCTGCACTGTGTTCGGTCCGGGACTTGCGGCCGAAATACGTCCGTCAATTACGGACGTAATTAGTGTGTGTGCACATACCTTAACTTGCTCTAGCTGCTCCCTGGCCTTTTGACTTGTAAGTTTTCAATTTGGTGAAAAATCAAGTTGCACCATAGTTACATTATAACTTCCCCACTTTGCATGCTTACTCTCACATAGTGCCCCCAGCATGATACCGTTGGCCAAATGAGTAAGGGTGTATGGTAAGTTCATAGTGATGGTGCATGGTCGTCGTTGTTAAGACTACAATAGCCCCAACTATATACTCGCAGTCAGTTCGTGTTCCCAGAGCATTCTGCAATGGATAGGATATACTGTGCATTTTCACATCTGCAGCATGTCTTAAATCTACAGTGACATTTTTCCACATAATTGGGATTTTTGTTTTGGAAATTCTACTCAAAAAAATCTGCTGAATGTTCAGAAATGCTAAGCTGTCCACTTTTAACATCTTTGTACCTATATGCCCTGATGCTAGAAAGATCAAGGATTTCTTCGAGAACTAGATCACCGAGGAACTCATATGAGCCCAGCACGGATTTGGAGCACCATTACAGTATTAAGGCTTTGGCCAAACTAGGTAACCCATTTAATACTCTGTGATGGGTTTGTTGGATTATATTACTCAATTAACAGAGTGAGTGATGATGAAACAGCACCAATAAAGTTTATTTCACCTTAAGAAGGTACATTAGATAGAAACTTGCCACATAGCAAAGGAATAGTCCATGGAATGAGGCACAGTCCAGTAGGGTGAGATACATGGCAAAGGGATTAAAACATAGTCCACAAGAGAAGTCCACAGACTGAACACAAGGGGCAGAAAAACACTAAATTATCTCCCTGACGAGTGTTCCTCAGGGGTGTTTGCCCCAGCATCAGTGGCCCCTATTCAACATACAAGGCTCTGAATGCAATTGATCTTCTTCCAGTATCCCTCAGAGGGTCTGGCAGCAGTATCATTCTAATCTCTCCAATAGGGTCCACATGTGAGTCTTCCTTTACCTCCCTGGCTTAGGTCCTTTAATACCCAAGTAGGGAGGTGAGACAACTTGGGACTACTCTACCTGACCGCTAAAAAAAGGGCAGTACCAATTAATACAGGACACAGCAGGGAGTGTCCCATCGTCCATAGAGTCAGATGGCATTTAGTGGTACAGTCCACCCTGTCTCAGCGGGTAGCATCAGGAGGGTGCTGGTATCACTTATCTGGTCCGCAGACATGTAACCAAGCAGAAACCATTCCCCCTCCTTCCTGTGTTATTGTCAAGGCTGTAGAAGTGAAGCACGGCTCTGAATAACAGTAATGGGGCAATACACATAAAAAGGATATGAAGAGGATGAGTCAGACATTCACTGAGAATCCAGCAGAAATATGAACACACAACTAGAAATTAACTGAACATGATGCACCGTCACATACTGTACAAGATTAATTGCTTGAATGAGGTAACTATTAAATCTCCTGCTTTAGAGTTCTCTTGATTTGTGACAATCATTAAAGGGGTTCTCCAGAACTTTAACATTGATGGCCTATCAATGTTTGATCAGTGGGGGTCCGACCTCAGACACCGCCACCAACCATCACAGTAAAGGGTCCCTGAAGGTCATGCAAGCACCGCAGCCCCTTAACTGTGCTGATTAACGGTGTACCAGCGGTTGGACCGCCACAATCAAACATTGATAGTCTGTCCTAAGGAACAATGTTAATGTCCTGGAGAACCCCTTTAAAGGGGTGTTGCATCAGAACAACCCCACTTCAAAAGACAGCCCCCTTGCTACTGAAGCCCCAAATGATATGTTGATATATCTGGGGAAAGCTATGGGCAGTCTCCATTCATAGAATGGGCGCAGACCATCACAATGTCTTGATCTAGAGCAGGGGTCTCAAACTCGGCCGGGTAAGTGGGCCGCATATAGAAAAAATGGGAAGTTGACGGGCCGCATTACTTTCAAATTTGATACAATACAAAATTATTGTTAATCAATTAGTTATTTGAACTACTATAACACTATATTACTAGAATAATAATACTACATTACTGTAATAATAGCGCTAGGTTTAAAATTTGAGATATTTCTCCACGTGCTTATTTCAACAATCCAGCTTTCCAGTTTAAGTGTCGCTAAATGCAGTCCGGCGGCTCAGTTAGCACACATGTCAAGATTGGGCAGCCCCTTTTAGATAGTGCCGCAGTGCCCTCTGTGGATGCTGCCGCAGTGCCCTCTGTTGATGCTGCCGCAGTGCCCTCTGTGGATGCTGCCGCAGTGCCCTCTGTAGATAATGCAACACACCCCTAGATAAGGCCACAGTGCCCTCTGTAGATAAGGCCACATTGCCCTCTGTAGATAAGACCACAGTGCCCTCTGTAGATAAGGCCACAGTGCCCTCTGTAGATAAGGCCACAGTGCCCTCTGTAGATAAGGCCACAGTGCCTTCTGTAGATAAGGCCACAGTGCCCTCTGTAGATAAGGCCACAGTGCCCTCTGTAGAAAATGCAACACACCCCTAGATAATGCCAGTGTCCTCTACAGATACTGCCACACACCCACTTGTAGATAATGCCACAGTGCCCTCTGTAGAGGCTGCCACAGTGCCCTCTGTAGAGGCTGCCACAGTGCCCTCTGTAGAGGCTGCCACCGTGCCCTCTGTAGAGGCTGCCACCATGCCCTCTATGGAGGCTACTACCGTATCCTCTGTAGAGGCTGCCACCGTGCCCTCTAGAGGCTGCCACAGTGCCCTCTGTGTGAACTCTCTCCCTCTCTTAGCAGATTCTGCCGTGGTTTTTCTTGCCCGTATCTATACTCTTTTCCAGCACATTCTGCTGTGGAAAACTTCCTTCCTGTTAATTTCTCTAAGGCTCCATTCACATGTGTCGGATTTGACATGAATTTCTGTGCATATTCCGCATCAAAATCCATGTAAAATCCAACAATGGTCTGCATCCTATGCATGTGAGGGGCGTTTCCACATGCTACAGAAAAGGTCAACCACGAAATATGTAGCTGGATACTTCTTTCGCATGAAAAAGCTAAGGGTTAGCCCCACTAAATGACAATGGGGTTAATGCTCATGCGGATCTGCTGCTCACCCACAGCACATCTGTGGGATCTATTTCAGAAGCAGCAGCACAGCCAGCTATGTACAGGAGCTGCACAGACTATTCAGCAACAAAATGCTAGGATATTTTTAATGAAGATTATTTAGAAAGTTGCTTAGGGCTAGTTCACATGGAGTATCTTGCTGCTGTTTTTGACTCGGAGACCGCATCGGAAACAGCGCCAGAAAACGCCAGAAATCGCCTCCCATTGATTTCAGTGGGAGGCGGAGGCGGTTTTTTCCTGTTACGGTAAAAACGATCACGGGAAAAAGAAGTGACATGCCCTTTCTTCTGACATTTCCGTCTCTGGACTACCATTGACATCAATCGGAGCCAGAGATTGCGTTTTTCGCTTGGTTATTTGCCCGCGACGCACAATGGCCGCGGGTGAAAAATGCAGCGAAAAACGTGGAAAATGTTCTGCCGGCAGGTCAAAATCTGCCTCAAAATTCCTGAAGGAATTTTGAGGCAGAGTTTTTGACCTACAAAAAACTCAGTGTAAACAGGGCCTTAATCTTGCAGGCATTAACATGCATTATATCAGAAAAGCCCGTGCTCGTGCTGACAATGGGGACTCTGAGTTTTAAGGGCCGGCTGCCAACGCTGTATATTATGGCACTGTGCGGGAAGGAGTTAAAGAGTATTTCTGAGAATAGCAAAATGGTTTTCTTTTATTTTCCCAGAAACTGTGCCATTCTTCTTCTCAAATGGATATGTCTCGTATTGCAGTTCAACCTTATTCTTCAATACCAGAAACAGCCTATAGACAAGAGTAGCGCTGCTTCCGGAAAAAAAATCTCAGGCAACCCCTGTTAATTTATTACATCCCTGGAGCACACATATTTGTAGTAGTGTTTGTAGGAAAATGCAAATTGTAACTTTTATATCCATTTTATGGATTAAACACCAAAGCAATGGTATCCAGCCACATCCTCGGTATTGAAAGTGTTCATGAATTTGTTTGTAGTTTGTGGTCACTTCATATTATGCAGAAACTATGGGACTGTCATGTGTTGTGAAAAGAACCCTTTGAAACCATTCACATCAAAGACGTTGAACAGACACATTACAGGTGCTGAGCACAAAGAAATTTAAAGGGTAGATTACAATGTGAACAGGGAAAATGTAATCAGCCCGAGGTTATTTTTATAAGGTTCTTGTTCCTTTGTAACATTAGAGTTTCCATCTTTGTAATTAGAATAACTGAGTTTTATACATAATAACAGAAGATTACAAAAAGTTAATTGTCTCTATAGGATGAGGAATGTAAAAACTGTATTATAGAGTGATCTGAGCAGGGGAGCCTGACTATTCATTGATAAACGCAATGAAAATACATCATAAATTCTAAGGTGAAATTTATATAAGACATAGGAAGGTTCAATAAAAATAAACATATTTTTTAATTGCATTTTTTATGTGACTTCATACAAAAAATATTCTGAAAAAGTGCATTTTCACTCTAATCAGCTTTGCTGTGTAGACTGGAACAGAATGAACAGAAACAACTTCAGAATCATTAGAAGTTGGGAAATTTAATGACAGCTGAAACTTCCACTGTACTGCTGAAGATCTAGATAAATCAGGATAACAAGGCTCCTTTTAGACCCTAAGATTTCTGCCTCTATACCACATCGACTTTGAGTGGCCACGAACGAGAACATTTATCTCTGTTTACATGGGTGGATGTGCTGCTAACAACAATGAGCGTTTTGTTTCCCTAGTCATCGGTTTGTGTTAGGCTGGATTCACACGAGCATGTTCGATCTGTAAAGGACGGAACGTATTTCGGCCGCAAGTCCCAAACTGAACACTGCAGGGAACCGGGCTCCTAGCATCATAGTTATGTACGACGCTAGGAGTACCTGCCTCTCCGTGGAACTGCTGTCTCGTACTGAAAATATGATTACAGTACGGGAAAGTTGTCCTGCAGCGAGGCAGGGACTCCTAGCGTCGTACATAACTATGATGCTAGGAGCCCGGCTCCCTGCAGTGTGGTCGGTCCGGGACATGCGGCTGAAATACGTTCCGTCCTTTATGGACCGAACATGCTCGTGTGAATCCAGCCTTAAAAGACCTTAACACTATATACTATACAAACAGAAAAGGCTTTGTATGCAGCTCCTCTTTCACTCCCTAGTCTCTAAGGAGGGGCTGTACTCCATCGCTCCCTGGAGACAGTATGTCTATTTCTAACCCTGGCCCTAAACACACAATACTACAGGAACATGTGTATATTCAATATGGCCACTCCCAGAAAAGTAGTAAAAAATATAATCTAAATAGGTACAACAGTAATAAAAAAAGAATAAACACATTATTTATACATCTACATGAATCATTCCCTATAAATGAGCATTATCAGAATTTTTTCTCTATTCTCTTGATCTCGATTTGGCACTGCATCCTCATACCATTATCTGCTTGTCACCAACTAGCCACATTAAGGGGCAGTTAGAGGGCAGCGACCAGCATGTCCCTGGCATCTAAGTCAATACTTCCTTTTGGTGGTCCCAGGTGGCCTGTAATAGACACGACACTGCCAGCGCTAACCCTAAACTGGAGAAAAGGGATCCAATATGTCTTGCCAGGTTTGTGACACTCATCCCCTGCTATTAAATACAATAAGGGGTTGTCTGGTTCAGAAAAAAATGTAAACACCTTATCAGGTAGTTCATAGAGAGGAGTCCCTCATTTGGGACCTTTGTCAATTAGACAAAGTGAGGAGCAGCTATAAAGAGCTTCTCACTCTGGAGGAACAAACACATCCATGCAATGCAGACAGCTTATTGAATTCAATAATAACTGTGCAATGCTTAATTTCCCCTGCGGTGGTGCTGCAGAATAATCAAACACTTGCTGCCGGTTTCCCTCACAGATTACATCTGATCGCTGGGAGTCCCTTTTGATCATCTTATTTTTGGGAGAACCTTCTAACAAAAAAGTGATGTAAAAAGTGGACAACCCATTTCAGAATCAAATCAGATCTTATGCCATGCAATTGATACCCAACGGTGTACATACATAGCGGCTGCTATGGGGCCCTTGGAGAGAAGGGCCCAGCTCCGGTTGTTTGCTACTGGTTGGTTTTGCTATTGGCTGCATTGTTAGCAAACAAGGAGTTGTAGAATTGACCCAAGGATCAAGGAAAGGGTGGTAGTGGTGGGGCAAACACAAGGTCCTATTGTTCTGAGTGGCAAAACCTGGCACTAACTCTGCCTGCTATAAGGCTCCCTCTCTTCTATGTCTGACACTTGATATCCCCATCAAAACAATTGTTGTAATATTTCTTCTCACGCTCTACAGTCATTTCACTACTTTACATTTCGAGGGACATTTTTGCTGCTGGGATTTAGTGTAGACTACTGGGCTTGACAGAGCCACATGTAAGTATTGGTTTACAGTGAAGTGTATAGATGTATACTGTTAAATCCCTGTGTACTTAAGCTCTATGCATCTTTTGTATTAAAAGTTTATGCCTAAAGCACGGCTGAAAGACACATTCCTTTTAAGCTTTATTGTGGAGGGAGTTATTCATTTGTATCACTTGCAGCGACTAGCTCAGAATCCGGAACCTCCCTGACTACATTCTTTCCAAACCCAAACAAAACACTAATCAGATGGTTACAAATCCTTTGGTGTCCTGGGAAACAAAAAGATCTCTTTTTTAAATATTAAATATATATATGTATTTCTTTAAGCATTCCATTATCCTCCTACGTACGCATAGTCTCTATGATGGAAACCATTACTTGGATCACACCTTCGTTTCTATCTTGTTTGGTATTTCAGTGTCTATTTCTTCACATTTGTTGTTGTAAAGATTATATTGAGTTAACTAATCTTGACGACCCCTTTTCATATACCCTATTAGGACCTATGGATGACATAGAGGGGGTCTACTTCTCAAGACCTCCTTCTATGACCATGAGCATAGAGCCTCTATAGCTGGATCAGCTTTGATTCAAAAATGGGTTGTCCAGATAAAACAACCCCTTAAACTTCATGTATATGTGTTCAGCCTAGTTTCCATTGCGTTTTTTCCTTCCATCAGAGGTACTGTAGCGATGTGTTCCACTGTATAGGCATACAGTGGGATACGTCGCCCAAACTCCCCTGGCAGAGCGCTAGTTGAATCCCCTGAAGTCACTATCCATATATAGAGGGTGATGTCAAGGGTTACAAAGCCAGAGTAACCGGCCAGAGCATCACAAGCGCTCTAGCCGGGGACTCCAGTCTTGGGGCAGCTCCTGAAGTCACTTTACATATATGGAGGTTTCAACTATGAAGTTACTAGCCAGAGCTTTAGTACCGCTCTGGTCTGGGACTCCGCGACTGGAGTATCCCTGGACGTCGCTGTCCATACATGGACAGTGACGTCAGAGGCTTCCCCAGTGCCAGAATTTCTGGGCCGGGAGCTACCTGATGCTACCACTCTCACTTCACCTATCTATCTATCTATCTATCTATCTATCTATCTATCTATCTATCTATCTATCTATCTATCTATCTATCTATCTATCTATCTCAGAAGGGGACATAGCGCCAAATCAGCCAGAGAATGGACACTACCAATCATAAAGTGATTGAGATCCTAGCAATATTCCATCAATATTCCATCAATTTATAGATGGGAATAACACTTTAAGATATGATCAACCTTCAATCAGGTAATACCCTTTTAAGTCGTCTCCAACTTTTTTCAGTCATTGAATCTACAAAGCCTTACATTGTTTCTGGTAGTCACACAATTGTTGCGTATGGAAATAAGCCATAAATATGTACTGTATTTTTTGTTTTCCAATAATGATGTGAGAACGGGAATAGATGTGATCGACGACTGAAGGTTGCATTGACACATAAATGTCATAGATACACCAATGACTGCAGCGCTGCTCCACAGTAACACAATCACAGCAAGGTGTGATGTGCCGCTCATAGGCACCAGGGTAATTCTAAGACCTGGAAAAACAGAGTCATTTTTCAAAGAAGACGGATATTCAAAGCCTTGGAGGAAGCAGAATTGCCATTGAATAAAGGATTAGGGTAAGTATTTGTCAAGATTGATGTCAAACTAGAATCTGTCACTTCTTGAAGGTAAAAATAAGAGTTTGATCATAATTGCACTTGACCAAACTTAAATTTTTAAAAGAAACTTTTTGATATGTATAAATTGCCCATTCTCCAAAGATAAGCCCCTACGCCATACGAGTGGCTCTAATTGCAACTCATTTATTAATATATCAATATTTCTGCCACTTTTCTACTTAGAGTGTAGGAAAATACTGCTCGGGCCGCTGGCATTGTTTAGTCCACACCACATTCATCGACAGGGTGTGTGCGTTTTACGGGGGAGAGATACTGACACAACCATTGCATTTTTTTGTCTTTAAAGCGGTCTTCAGCCTGTGGTACCCCCTCGACCCTAATGAAGGACCCAGTATAAAAGTCTGTTTCTCCACATTACGATATTTTCCAAGGTTATTTGCAATTTTCACAGCAAAACACAGAGGTTTTCACGCAAATTTCTGAAAAATAATACCTTGATGTGTGGAGACACACAAAATTATCCAGCAAAACTCTACGTCATCCTCCTGAAAGCCAGGTGAAGAAAATGGCTCCCTGCTCGGAGATTCATCCTCGCCCGCAGAGGAAGGACTGAGGACAGCTCCTGCTATGTTAGTATGTCTGTGTGTGTCCGTATGTGTTTGTATGTGTGTGTATATATGTGTACCTAGATGTGTGTATGTATTTGGATGTCTGCATGTCTGTGTACCTTTTGATAGTGTTAGCCCTTATTTACACATGTGAATAGTGTCTTACACTGATTTTTATGAGGCATTAAAGGGGTATTCCTGCCATAGACATTAAGTGTCTGATTGGTGGGAGTCTGATCATGGGGACGTCTACTGACTGTCAGAACAGGGGGCCCTTGACACTCTCTTATGTCGCCTGTATAAAGGTGGTGTGACAAAAAATAGCCGAGTGCCAGTGTTTCCATCACTCTTCATTTACTTCAATAGGGATTGCCACGCACATGCACGGCAAAAGTATCAATGAACCCCAGTTCTGACATTTACAGGGGTCTCAGGTTCAGACTCCCACCAATCAAACATTTGACATTTCCTGTAGATCAATTATGTAACTTCCACTGTGTTGCACCATTAACTCTACTGGGGATGCGTGGTGGCATGAATTGTCCTGGGGATGATTGGCATCATTAATTGTACTAGCATTGGGTGGCGGTATTATTTATACTGTATGTAGGTGGTAGCATTAATTGTACTGGGATTGGGTGGCAGTATTATTTATACTGTATGTAGGTGGTAGCATTTAGTTGTACTGGGATTGGGTGGCAGTATTATTTATACTGTATGTAGGTGGTAGCATTTAGTTGTACTGGGGGTGGGTGGCGGTATTATTTATACTGTATGTAGGTGGTAGCATTTAGTTGTACTGGGGTTGGGTGGCAGTATTATTTATACTGTATGTAGGTGGTAGCATTTAGTTGTGCTGGGGGTGGGTGGCAGTATTATTTATACTGTATGTAGGTGGTAGCATTTAGTTGTACTGGGGGTGGGTGGCGGTATTATTTATACTGTATGTAGGTGGTAGCATTTAGTTGTACTGGGGGTGGGTGGCGGTATTATTTATACTGTATGTAGGTGGTAGCATTAGTTGTACTGAGGGTGTGTGGTGGCATAAATTGTACTGTGGGTGGGTCGCAGTATTAATTGCACTTTATGTAGGTGGTGGCATTAATTTTACTGTGTTTGGCGGCATTTATTGACCACTAAACAGCCACATTAATTGTACTGTGGTTAGTGGCAATAAATGAGCACCGGCGACATATGGTATTAACTAGACACTGAAAGGCGGGATTAAATGATTAATAATTGTATGGGGGGTATTAATTGATCACGGTATTGGGTTACTAAGTAGACATTGTATGGTTGGATATTAATTGGTGGAAACTATCAACCTCCACATTGACTGAGTGACATCAACTTTTCCCTGTGTTGCATTTTACTATTGTATTTCATTATTTGTCATTTAGTTATGCATGAATTTGCACCTATGGCAACATCGCTGTGTAATATGCTGCCAGCCAAGTACATTGGCTTAGAAAGTTTGAGAAACGCTGGTCTAGAAGACTCAGTAGATGAGAAAAATTTAAATTAAAAAAAGAAATATTTTATGAAAACAGTGTCGTAGATGCAACTGTAAAAATGCACACCATTTATTAAAAGAGCGAATATAACATAATAAATTTGGCACAACTCTCTAGGAATTTTAGATATATTTCTCTTCTTTACACCTCAGAATTAATATACATTTACACCAATATTACGTTGTATGTCTTAAATAGAAATAGCTAATTTTTTTCCTTCTCCTCTGGTGGGCTCAAGGAATGGAAACTGAGGTGTCTATGGAGTAAAAAGGACATATGGTAATAATTGATTTGACCCCATGAAGATTTTCCATAACTCCTACTAGTTCCGCCGGCTCATAGGCTATCACAGTTGAGGTACTAGACAAACACCAATAAGGACACGTGAAGTCAATATATCTAAAGGACCTTTCTGGGAGAGTTACTTTTAAGTTACATACAGAAATATCATAACTCACTGTAATAAATACCTCTGCCATATGCAATGGGGATTATATGTACATTTGCCCTATTGACACCATATGGAATAGTGTTTGCTTTGTTTGTAGTACAATTTATTATATGTAAGAACTATATATACATTTAATATGCACAATACAATAGAAACAATGGATCCTTTATGTTGTGTTCTTATAAATGGGGCTTTTCATTCATTTATTCATGAGTTGAGCTGCTCATGTAAACCACGTTCAGATATATGATCACAACAATACATTCCTACAACCTTCAGTCAATGGCTGATAAAGGAATAAGACAAAAAACAATAGACGTGTATGTATATAGAGGAGCCACATCAAACACTCTGTCTACTGGGAAAGTAAATGGAGAAATAAAAACAAGTGAGGAGGAGATGGAGGGAAGGAAGATGCTTGTTATCTTTATTACAGGAGAGAGAGAAGGAGAAAGAGTAAGAGAGTGAGTGAAAGAACAAGAGAGAGAATGTGAGAGAGGGAGAGACAGAGAGAACGAATAAGAGAGTAAGAAAGAGAGAAATATTAAGTGAGTGAGTGAGTGAGAGAATGAGAGAGAAAGAAAGAGAGAGAGTGAGAGAAAGAGGAAGAGAAAGGAAGTTAGAGAGAGAACGATAGGGTGTGTGAGAGAGATATTGAGTAAGTGAGTGAGAATGGGAGACGATGAGAGATAATGAGAGAGAGAGAGAGAGAGAAAGAGAAAGAGAGTGAGTAATAAAGACAATAAGAGAGGGAGAGAACGCGAGGAAGAGAAAGAATGAGTGAATGAGAGAAATATGAGAAAGAGAATAAGAGAGATATGAGAAAGAGAGATTGAGTGAAAAAAAATAGAGCCGTAGAATGAGAGTGAGATAGATAATGAGAGAGATCGTGAGAGATAGAGAGAAATATTGAGTGAGGGAGTGAGAGAATGTCAAAGAGAGAGTGAAAGAGAATGAGAAAGTAAGTGAATGAAAGAGTGAGAGAGAATGAGAAATAGAAGGAGAGAGAGAGAGAGACATAATGAATGAGAGTGAAACAGAATGAGAGAGTGTGAGAGCTAGAGATAAGAGAGAGAAATATTGAGTGAGAGAATGAGAAAGAGGGAGTGAGAGGGAATAAGAGAATAAGAGAGTGAGAGAGAGAAAGCGTGAGAGATAGTAAGTGAATGAAAGAGTGAGAGAATGAGAAATAGAAGATGAGAGAGATAATGAATGAGAGAGAATTAGCGAAAGAGAATAGGAGAGAGAAAGATAGAAATCAAGAGAGAGAAAAAGAATGAGAGAAAAAGAAAGAAAGACAGAAAGAAAGAGAGAAAGAAAGAAAGAAAGAAAGAAAGAAAGAAAGAGGAAGAGAGAGAGAATAAGAGAAAGAGAAATTAAGAAAGAAAGAAAGAAAGAAAGAAAGAAAGAAAGAAAGAAAGAAAGAAAGAAAGAAAGAAAGAAAGAAAGAAAGAAAGAAAGAAAGAAAGAAAGAAAAAAAAAAAAATTGAGTGAGAAAATTAAAGAGAGAAAAAAACTGCCTGGTCTGGTAAGACATGGATTCACATCAGATCATGGTATCATCATCGCCAAAAATATCCTGTTTTTAGGTTAATTGTACCCCTATGGTATAGGTATAAAGTATGAGAGAAGCAAATAAGTTTTAGAGCCCCTCTGAGGACAATGAGTTTATGGGCCTGAGATGGGCCAGTGTATTAAACACAGGGAATCTCTTTTTCCTGCTCCTTAAATCCCTTTGTCAAGCTCCACCCCCTCACGCCTTACACTTAGCATAAAACAGTGTATCAGTTTTGCCCAGAGCGCTCCTTTAATATTTTTCTATATTTGGTCCATCACCAAGCATTTTCTTTATCTACAATTCCACAGTGGTTCTGCATAAAGTTTCATTTTTAATGGTACATTGACCAGAACTTAAACATTTTTTTTCATTTTATTCTTATGTTTCCTATTTAGTCACTAGACATCTAGTAGTTATGATATGAAAGGGTTTTATCTCTGTGTCCAATAAATTTGATTAAAAAAATTCTACTAACAATTGTTTCTCGTCAGTGCTGTTTATGTATCTCCAGTCTCTGCTGGGAATATTTTTGGAAATTATTTGATGGAATGTTTTTCTGCAGACCATTGACTCATTCTAATTATAATCCAAAAATAGAGATGACTAGAAATAACTGAGCGATCCGGTGGCATTAAGGGAATACTCAGTCCAGGTAATTCTTGTGAAGAGCATAGACGACGTGTGATACAATATGGTGTTTGTTTGTATTGTGGGGGTTTACTTATTATAACCTTTTCCTTTGAGGACTAGTCCTGATAAAAAAATATTTTGAGAATGCTTAAGGATTTTTTTTTGGAGTCCTGTATATATATGTTTTTGCAATAAATATTTTTTTATTAGGCTTCAATTTTTATGGAAACATGAATAAAGAAGTAGAAAGATGTGAAGGTCAACGTGACCCAAATTGTTCTACTAATACGTCGCTGTAAAAATTGAAAACATTTACACGAAAGACAGATTTTTATAATTTGTGGGAGAAAAAAAATAATACGCCAAGTGCCACAACTAGTGACATAAGAAAGTTATCCAAGCTTAGAGTGTAGAGAGTATATTCTATTAACCTGTTATTAACCAGGACTGTGTGGGCCTTAGGCTTTGTTCACATCACGTTTTTGAAGTTCGCCGTACCTGCCTGTAAAGCTCCTAGTATACACTAGTCCTTCTCAATGAATTAGAATATCATCAAAAAGTTAATTTATTTCAGTAATTCAATTCAAAAAGGGAAACTCGTATATTTTATAGTTTCATTACACACAGAGGGATCTATTTCCAGCATTTGTTTTCTTTTAATGTTGATGATTATGGTAACAGTTAATGAAAACCCAAAATTTAGTGTCTCAGAAAATTAGAATATTATATAAGCCCAATTTCAAAAATGATTTTTTTATTTTTTTGGGTTTTAAAATTTTTTATTGTAAGAAAACAGCATTACAATGTAAACTTAAAAATACCAAAGTGAACAAATAAAAAAACATCAAACATACAACAAAACAGAGGACATGCGTGTACAGGTAATATTGCAATAATCGGAGAGAAAACATATATCTATATGAGCAGATAATCAAGTATAGTTATATAGTATCAACAAATTAGATTAGATAAATTCTCAGAAAAAAGAGCTTCTGCGTGAGGATTAACCCAGGGGAGATAAAGAGATTGGGGTACTCAGGAACACTTATAATGGTTATAGTAATTTCGTATATTTTCTCCAAGGCCCCCATATTCAAAAATTATTTTTAATACCGAAATGTTGGCCTACTGAAAAGTCTGTACAGTATCTGCCCTAAATACTTGGTCGGGGCTCCGACTCTGAATGAACTACTGCATCAATGCGGCGTGACATGGAGGCGATCAGCCTGTGGCACTGCTGAGGTGTTATCAATGCGGCGTGGCATGGAGGCGATCAGCCTGTGGCACTGCTGAGGTGTTATCAATGCGACGTGGCATGGAGGCTATCAGCCTGTGGCACTGCTGAGGTGTTATCAATGCGGCGTGGCATGGAGGCGATCAGCCTGTGGCACTGCTGAGGTGTTATCAATGCGACGTGGCATGGAGGCTATCAGCCTGTGGCACTGCTGAGGTGTTATCAATGCGGCGTGGCATGGAGGCGATCAGCCTGTGGCACTGCTGAGGTGTTATCAATGCGGTGTGGCATGGAGGCGATCAGCCTGTGGCACTGCTGAGGTGTTATCAATGCGGCGTGGCATGGAGGCGATCAGCCTGTGGCACTGCTGAGGTGTTATCAATGCGGCATGGCATGGAGGCGATCAGCCTGTGGCACTGCTGAGGTGTTATCAATGCGGCATGGCATGGAGGCTATCAGCCTGTGGCACTGCTGAGGTGTTATCAATATGGCATGGAGGCGATGAGCCTGTGGCACTGCTGAGGTGTTATCAATGTGGCGTGGCATGGAGGCGATGAGCCTGTGGCACTGCTGAGGTGTTATCAATGCGGCGTGGCATGGAGGCTATCAGCCTGTGGCACTGCTGAGGAGATATCAATGCGGCATGGCATGGAGACGATCAGCCTGTGACACTGCGGAGGTGTTATCAATGCGGCGTGGCATGGGGGCTATCAGCCTGTGGCACTGCTGAGGTGTTATCAATGCGGCGTGGCATGGAGTAGATCAGCCTGTGGCACTGCTGAGTTGTTATGAATGCGGCATGGCATGGAGGCGATCAGCCTGTGGCACTGCTGAGGAGATATCAATGCGGCGTGGCATGGGGGCTATCAGCCTGTGGCACTGCTGAGGTGTTATCAATGCGGCGTGGCATGGGGGCTATCAGCCTGTGGCACTGCTGAGGAGATATCAATGCGGCGTGGCATGGAGACGATCAGCCTGTGACACTGCGGAGGTGTTATCAATGCGACGTGGCATGGAGGCGATCAGCCTGTGGCACTGCTGAAGTGTTATGGAAGCCCAGGTTGCTTTGATAGCGGCCTTCAGCTCGTCTGCATTGTTGGGTCTGGTGTCTCATCTTCCTCTTGACAATACCCAGTAGATTCTCTATGGGGTTTAGGTCAGGCGAGTTTGCTGACCAATCAAGCGCATTGATACTGTGGTTATTAAACCAGGTATTGGTACATTTGGCAGTGCGGGCAGGTGCCAAGTCCTGCTGGAAAATGAAATCAGCATCTCCATAAAGCTTGTCAGCAGAGGGAAGCATGAAGTGCTGGGAAATGTCCTGCTAGACGCTGCGCTGACTCTGGACTTGATATAACATAGTGGACCAACACTGCTGCTCAGTGGTCCAAAGTCCTGTTATCAGATGAAAGTAAACTTTGTATTTTATTTGGAAATCTGGGTCCCAGAGTCTGGAGGAAGGATGGAGAGGCGTCAATTCAAGTTGCTTGTGGTCCAGTGAGAAGTTTCCACAGTCAGTGATGGTTTGGGGGGGCCATGTTATCTGCTGGTGTTGGTCCACCCCATAGAGAATCTACCGGGTATTGTCAAGAGGAAGATGAGACACCAGACCCAACAATGCAATTTCATTAACTGTCACCATAATCTTCAACATTAAAATAAAAACATTCTGGAAATAGATCCCTCTGTGTGTGATGAATCTATAGAATATACGAGTTTCACATTTTGAATTGAATTACTGAAATAAATTAACTTTTTGATGATATTCTAATTCATTGAGAAGGACTAAATGTATCCATAGGGTTACTCATTGGCACTCCTTTTTTTTCTGATGTGCTGTATAGAATAGTAGACTACGCTATTTTACATAGAGGGATACAGTAAAAAAAGTATACTGTATTTTTTTTTTACAATAAAAATCTATTTTCAACGCATGCCACTGTATGACGGTTGCCGGAGGTATATACACCGAGAAATCCTCCTGACGTGTACCTTTGACGGAAGGCTCAAACGCAATGTGAACAGAGCCTGTAGGAGGACTTGCTTTATCCGGGAGGAATGATTTTGTTTTAGGCAGCATTTGAGCGTGCCTATATATAGGTTTATATTGTTTATACCATTCACGGTTCACACTAAATAACCTGTTAAATTAATTTTGCTTTATCTCTAAAACCAAGTGAATTGACACAAGTAAAGTATAGTACATGATTAACTTAACGTTATACGGGGTCATTATATACTGATCTGATTACATTTGTACTTTGCTTTTTGAATAAGTAGAAATTTAAAACATAAACAATATGAAGTGTGTGAACTTCCATCACATAGGATTTGTGAGGTCATAGACTCATTTTTGTGCTTTATCTAATCAATTTTCTATATAATGTGCCAGGGTTGGAACCTGATAAACGACTCCTGTGAAAGAAGTGTGTGTGGGTCCCCCATGCACCACTAGCACCCTGGACACATGCCAGTTACCCTAAGGCTGGGTTCACACGAGCACATTAACGTCCGTAATGGACGGACGTATTTCGGCCGGAAGTCCCGGACCGAACTCAGTGCAGGGAGCCAGGCTCCTAGCATCATAGTTATGTACGACGCTAGGAGTCCCTGCCTCTCTGCAGGACAACTGTCCCGTACTGTAATCATGTTTTCAGTACGGGACAGTAGTTCCACGGAGAGGCAGGGACTCCTAGCATCGTACATAACTATGATGCTAGGAGCCCGGCTCCCTGCACTGAGTTCGGTCCGGGACTTCCGGCCGAAATACGTCCGTCCATTACGGACGTTAATGTGCTCGTGTGAACCCAGCCTCATTCTGGATTCACACGAGCGTGGCGTTTTTGCGCACGCAAAAAACGCGGCGTTTTGCCTGCGCAAAATCCACTTGACAAATCCGTGGGTCATCACCGTATGATGCTCGGCTGCGTGATTTTCGCGCAGCCGCCATCATTATGACACTCCGTTTGGATGTTTGTAAACAAAAAAGCAGGTGGTGCTTTTCTGTTTTCATTCATAATTTTGACAGCTGTTGCGCGAATCACGTGCGTCCCACAGAAGTGCTTCCGTGTGCTGCGTGTGATTTTCACACACCCATTGACTTCAATGGGTGCGTGATGCGTGAAATACGCCGAAAGAATAGACATGTCGTGACCTTTTCGCACCGGACTCACGCTGCGTAAAAATCCCGCACATGTCTGCACGGCCCCATAGACTAATATAGGTCCGTGCGACGCGCGTGAAAATCACGCGCGTTGCACGGACGTATATTGCGTTCGTCTGAATAAGCCCTCAGGGTAAGGGCTTATTTAGACGAATGTGATATACGTCCGTGCAACGCGCGTGATTTTCACGCGCCTCGCACAGACTTATGTTAGTCTATGGGGCCATGCAGACTGTCAGTGATTTTTACGCAGCGTGAGTCCGCTGCGAAAAAGTCACGACATGTCCTATATTTGTGCGTTGTTCGTGCATCACGCACCCATTGAAGTCAATGGGTGCGTGAAAATCACGCGCAGCACACGGAAGCACTTCCGTGTGACGCGCGGGATTCGCGCAACAGCAGTACAAACTATGACTGAAAACAGAAAAGCACCACCTGCTTTTCTGTTTACAAACATACAAACAGTGTCATAATGATGGCGGCTGCGCGAAAAGCACGCAGCCGAGCATCATATGGTGATGACACACGGAGCTGTTAAGTACCTTTTGCGCGCGCAAAATGCCGCACACGCTCGTGTAAATCCGGCCTAAATGCTACACATGCACCACTTACACACTGGACACATTCTGCACACGTGCCACTCACCCGTAGGATACATGCCACACACACACACACACACACACACAACGCTTACACACTAGACACATGCTGCACACGCGCCACTCACACATAGGATACATGCCACACACACAACACTCACACACTAGACACATGCTGCACACACACACAACACTCACACACTGGACACATGCTGCACACGTGCCACTCACACATAGGATACATGCCACACACACAACACTCACACACTAGACACATGCTACACACACACACAACACTCACACACTAGACACATGCTGCACACACACACACAACACTTACACACTGGACACATGCTGCACACGCACCACTCACACATAGGATACATGCCACACACACAACACACACACACCACTCACACACTGGACACATGCTGCACACACACCACTCACACATAGGATACATGCCACACACAAATCACTCACACACTAGACACATGCTGCCCACACAACACTCACACACTAGACACATGCTGTACACACACACAACACTCACACACTGGACACATGCTGCACACGCACAACTCACACAAAGGATACATGCCACACACACAACACACACACTAGACATGCTGCACACACAACACTCACACACTAGACACATGCTGCGCACACAACACTCACACACTAGACACATGCTGCACACACAACACACACACTAGACATGCTGCACACACAACACTCACACACTAGACACATGCTGCGCACACAACACTCACACACTAGACACATGCTGCACACACAACACTCACACACTAGACACATGCTGCACACACAACACACACACTAGACACATGCTGCACACACAACACACACACTAGACACATTCTGCACACATACTACTCACATGATCTGACACTACACACCAATTACTTACCAGATTATTTTTGCCAAGTGCTTACACTTCGTAGAATCCCTACAGGCAAGAAAGTCATCTTCCATGGTGTGAAAGCCACGGGCCCCAATACCGGTACGCCATGTTCTCCTTCATTTTTGGATATAAACGTGCCTATATAAAAGTTTTCTTAAGTGCGTTAACTCGTTAGCCTTTGTGTCACTATGACAACATGTTGAGTTTTAAGACAGCCCTGTGATACTTTATAGTCAAAGGGTTACACAGCCGGGATCTACCGGCCATTGCAGCAAGAGCTAAGCTTTCATTAGACGGCAGTGCACATGCTCCAGTGTGACATGGGATATAATGCAGGACTTACTCTACAGCACTGGGTGACGCTACAGAATAAGATCCCTGATAAAAATAAGTCTCACAGGACAATGGGTCAAAGGCTAGGTGGTCCCTGAATATGGCATACCACCTCCGGAGTGTCAAAAGAGATTGAAACTCCAAATATCATAAACAAAACAAGAGCACACAGGGAGTCATAGACTATCAGTAATATGAGAATAGACAAATTAGAGGATCCAATATGATATAGGACTGTATAAGAGCCACCACAGACCAGTATAATTGGTAGGTTATTATGAGACCAGTGCATGAAGAAAGTGCAATCTAGACTATGTAATATAATGGTGAGATACGCCTGTCTGGAGAGTACTCTATTTACTATTACAAAAAGGGTATCCAGTAACAAAACTGAAGGTACATTGTACCTGTATAGATGTATACTACATATAGATGTAAATTATATCAAGGACACAATTGTAATGACAGGGATTGGAAAACAGACAAGTGAGCCCTAGTCTACCCGCCACTCAGTCCCTGCCTACTTGCAACGACCCGCCCTAGGCGACGAGGTACAACTGGGCGACGGTCTCTACAACCAGACAAGGGAACACAGAACAAAAGGGAAAATGGGGCAGTTGCCCACGGCAACACCGTGAGCAACAAGAGTAGTGAACAAGCCGAGTCAAACCAGGAGTGTACGAGGTACCAAACGCAGAGCAGGAGAGTAGTCAGTAAGCCAGAGTGAATACGAAGTAGGGACAAGTAGTACAAGAAGCTGCAGCAGGGCCAGGAAACCAACAGAGAAGAATCACAAGCAAGGAGGAACAGGAAAGGCAGGTATAAATAGACAGAGGGCGGGAGCTAGCTCCGTCTGGCCAGGCTGTGATAGGCTCTCCCACTCCTAAGCCTGCCATCCTGAGTGGTGGAAGATGGAGTCAGTCTCACAGACATAGAAGCAGGTGCAGACTGATTACCTATGGGCATTGATACAGAAGTTGTGCCTGGCAGATCCTTTACAACAATACATAACATTTTCAAGCAAAAAGGATGAAAAATGTATATAGCACAAAGTCCCATCAAAGAGTTCGAGGCTAAGTGCCTTACCCATAGATGCAGTGTGGTCAGAATGGCTCAAAGAAGCGCCCCGACGCGCGTTTCACATGTAGCTTTATCAAGGGGTGACCCGCTCACAAAGTGATACAGTACATGCAACTGACTCTATGCTGAGGTGGTTCAAAGGCCCAATCATCAATCTGCCTGGTAGCCCACCCTTCACCACAATGCAATTTGAATCTACTGCTAAAACAGCAAGTATCTCTATTACTATTAAAGATTTCTTATTCATTCTTGCTGTTGGTGACAATGGGCCTCCCTCTGCACCTAACACCTATGGCACGCCAATACAAAATCTGCAAAAGGGCGCCCTAATGATCATGTGTCATTTATAGAAGTAATCTCCTCCTATGAGACAGACAAACCATCTCAGACTCTAGAGCCCAGCTGCAACCGCGGCTGCTGCACACCCTAAAGTTAGGCCCCGGTTGATGGATCTAGACATGCTTTGCTGAACATAGGTTAGTTGTTCATGCATGTCTTATCATGCGTTTATATGTAACACCAATATTATATTTGCTGTTGTTTCAAGGCTTAACTAAGATTCAGTCTGGGAAGAGAAACCATTGTGGACTGTCTCATGTTAAGGGCATTTAATGTTGGGTGTAACCCTTTGGAGTTTGGAGTTACCCGTTAGAGCCTTTATAACCTCTTCAGTTGTCTTCTGTTTACTTAGATTATGGTTTCCAGTATATTGTATTGGGTAGTCGCTTCCATAATTTTCCACTGGTACTAGTAAATATACAAGATATATAGTGACTATATAAGAGAACTTCTTTTGGAGAACCTTCTGGAGAACATATATATATCAATTGAATTAGAAACCAAAGATTATGTGAGTTGAGACTAATTATTAACTATTGTGTGACAAAAATATTTTTGTTATCTCTTAAACCAAGTGAATTGACGCAAGTAAAGTATAGTACATGATTAACTTAATGTTATACGGGGTCATTATATACTGATCTGATTACATTTGTCCTCTGCTTTTTGAATGAGTAGAAATTGAAAACATAAACAATATGCAATGTGTGAACTTCCATCACATAGGATTTGTAAGGTCACACGCTACTTTTTGTGGATATCTGTTATGTAGCTTGAATCAATATCAGTTTTCTTTCAAAATTTGTCAGTGTTGGACACTGACAGAGGCCACCTGTGAAAGAAGTGTATATGGGTCCCCCTACACATCACTCGCACGTTGCACATGCCACTCACATTCTAGACACATGCCACTTACACTTAGGATATATGCCACACATGCACCACGTAAACACTGGACACATGCCACTTACACTTAGGATATATGCCACACATGCAAAACATAAACACTGGACACATGCCACTTACACTTAAGATATATGCCACATAGGCACCACGTACACACTGGACACATGCCACTTACACTTAGGATATATGCCACACATGCACCACGTGAACACTGGACACATGCCACTTACACTTAGGATATATGCCACACATGCACCACGTACACACTGGACACATGCCCCTTACACTTAGGATACATGCCACACATGTACCATGTAGACACTGTGTACACATGCCACTTAAACTTAGGATATATGCCACACATGCACCACGTACACACTGGACACATGCCACTTACACTTAGGATACATGCCACACATGCGCACTGCCCACACGCCGCTCATATAATGTCACACTACATGCCAATCCCGTACCAGATTTCTTTTGCCCATTTCTTACCCTTAGTAGAATCCCTGCAGGCAAGACTGAAACATCTTTCATGGTGAGAAAGTCAAGCCCCCAATACCGGTACGCCAAGTCCTCCATGACTTTTGAATATGAACGTGCCTGGGACAATCAGAGGTAAATTGTTGCAGCTATTTAGGAAATTTTTAAGGGTACATGCTGCCACACCCCACATATTGGAACTTTTACAAATTTGAATAACATGTCAGAAGAGACAGAAACTGGAGAACACCCGTCAAGGACCATCTTGGACTAGCCATTTAAGCAGCTTGAAGATCACCATTCATTCATGAAAGTGAAGTCATTATGTGTCTTACCAGAAAAACACAGTAAACCTGCTATCATTGTATTCATGTATTAACCCTTTGTCGGAAAGTTGGGTGCTGTATTTGCTCAGGTGACCTGAAGACTTTTTTTTGTTTTTGACTCTCCACATTCCAAAAGACATAACTTTTTGTATTTTTGTTACTGTACCTATATGAGGTTTTGCTTTCTGCAAGACAAGTTGTATTTTTTTTTAAGGTAACATTTTGGTATATACAGTATATACACTATATGGCCAAAAGTATGTGGACACCCCTACTGATTATTTGGTTTAGGTGTTTCAGCCACATCCATAGCAAACCGGTGCATACAATCAAGCCCACAGCCATGCAATCTCCATAGATAAACATCGGCAGTAGCATGGGTTGTACTGAAGAGCTCAGTGACTTTAAACGTGGCAGTGTCATAGGATGCCGCCTTTGCCACAAGTCAGTTTGTGAAATTTCTGATCTGCTATATTTGCCCCGGTCACTTATAAGTGCTGTTATTGTGAAGTGGAGGTATCTAGGAGTTTCAACAGCTCAGCTACGAAGTGGTAGATTGCGCAAAAACACACAGAGAGGGGCCGCCAAGTGATGAAGCATGTGGTGCATAAAAATTGCTTATCCTCTGTTGTATCTCACTACAGAGATCCACACTGCCTTGAGAAATGACACCAGCGTCAGAACTGTGCGTCCAGGGCCTCATGAAATGTTGTTTATTTATGGTCGCTGCACACAAGCTTAAAGAGGCTCTGTCACCAGATTTTGCAGCCCCTATCTGCTATTGCAGCAGATAGGCGCTGCAATGTAGATTACAGTAACGTTTTTATTTTAAAAAAACGCGCATTTTTGGCCAAGTTATGACCATTTTCGTATTTATGCAAATGAGGCTTGCAAAAGTACAAGTGGGCGTGTTGAAAAGTAAAAGTACAACTGGGCGTGTATTATGTGCGTACATCGGGGCGTGTTTACTTCTTTTACTAGCTGGGCATTCTGATGAGAAGTATCATCCACTTCTCTTCAGAACGCCCAGCTTCTGGCAGTGCAGATCTGTGACGTCACTCACAGGTCCTGCATCGTGTCGGCACCAGAGGCTACAGTTAATTCTGCAGCAGCATCAGCATTTGTAGGTAAGTAGCTACATCGACTTACCTGCAAACGCCGATGCTGCTGCAGAATCATCTGTAGCCTCTGGTGCCGATGTGTCCTCGCTCGTCTGACACGATGCAGGACCTGTGAGTGACGAAACAGCGTGATCTCTTGAGAACACGGCTGTGTCTGCACTGCCAGAAGCTGGGCGTTGTGAAGAGAAGTGGATGATACTTCTCATCAGAACGCCCAGCTAGTAAAAGTAGTAAACACACCCCGATGTACGCACATAATACACGCCCAGTTGTACTTTTACTTTTCAACACGCCCAGTTGTACTTTTGCAAGCCTCATTTGCATAAATACGAAAATGGTCATAACTTGGCCAAAAATGCTCGTTTTTAAAAAATAAAAACGTTACTGTAATCTACATTGCAGCGCCTATCTGCTGCAATAGCAGATAGGGGTTGCAAAATCTGGTGACAGAGCCTCTTTAAGATCAATATGCACAATGCCAAGCAGCGGCTGGAATGGTGTAAAGCACGTCGTCACTGGACTATAGAGCAGCAAGTTCTACATTTCCCCTCTAGTGGCCACTGCTGATTGTCAGCAGTTAGAGAAGCTGGGGCGGCTTCAGTTTAAGAAGAGATTGTCTATATTTGATACCTTCCTTAGAAGTGATCTTTTTTGACTGGGTTTGTTGGTAGTTTTTACTTATCCCAATCCAATATATTTGAAGGAAATTTGCAAATGGAAGGCTATGATTGGTCTTAGTGTCCTAAGCTGATGAGAAATGACTACAGTCAAACTTCTTGTATATGTGAGTGCCTTCCATTGAGGTTTACAATACTTTGCGTATCCAGATGAGTGCTCCTTATACTTCTACCATAAAGATACTTTAATCCCATCTGAATCAATGTTAGCCCAGCACACACACACAGATATGCGTTATCTCAATATTTCAGATCTGCCTCTTATCTAGAACAACTTCAGGCTACAGACGGCAAGTTTTCTGAGCTCTGCTAAATGTAATTATACCATCGAGCATTTCATTAATCATTTAGTAGAATCTATAAATAAATGGAATTGAGATCTCCGGAATGTTTATTCACCATTGTGCTCAGTAAACCCACCCGTGTGTCTTCGAAGCGCGTACTCCCTGCAGGAATGTCTATATGTTTGAAAAGGCAGACATCTTCCTGTTGCTCAATTCCTGTTTTTAAAGCAAGTATTGTGTGTTTTTGCTGGAACTAAGAACCATAGCAAAGAGTGGGAGGGTAGGCGATTACATTAGCATGATCTGAACCAGATCTCACACTTACAGACATAGTTGACTTTTAATATGAATTCATTATTAGCCCTCTAATCTTGATTAAAAACAACCTTATCCTTTATCCGTACTGCAAAATTAATCTCAGTGAATCGGCCTTAATGTATAATCGATTATTAATCTACATAAAAGTTTAATAACTATGGTTCATTACATTGTCATGTACCAATCCTGAGTTACATTCTTCAGAGCTGCATTCACAATTCTCCTGGCTTTAGAGCTGTAATCTCCAAGAATTCCCTGCTGACTAAAAGCGCTGGTGATTTTAACTCTGTGTTATCTTTATGTTAGTAAATTTAGAGTAATGTAGAGTCATCTTAAAGATTAAAAACAAACCAATCCCCCTTCCCTTGCATTTTGGGAGCTCAGCTAAGCTGTTAGGCAGTGGCGTAACTATAGGGATAGCAGCTGTCGCAATTCCGACCGTGCCTTGAAGCCAGTGGGCCCAGCGGCCCTCCGCACCACATCAATGAAAAGCTATTATAGTAACTGGGGCCTATGTAATAAACGACACGGGCCCCCGTTACTATAGTAACTGACAGTACTTACATTCTTCCTTCTGGAGCGTAGCGGCGGTCCTGACGTCACAGCGCTGTTATTACCCCCGTTATTACCCAGGTACCCACCTCCACCAGGCATGCCGGGAAGAGCCGGGTGCGATCCAGTACCCGACCATCTGTAGTGACGGACTGGCACTGGGGTGGCCGCAGGCTGGTATTATTAGGCTGGGAAAGGCCAAACACAGTGGCCCTTCCCGCCCTGGTAATACTAGGCTGCTGCTATGTTGCATCTGGCTGGTTATGAAAAATGGGGGGGACCCCACGTCATATTAAAAAAAAATAATAATAGTAATTGGAAAGAACGATGTGGGGTTCCCCCATTTTTATAACCAGCCAGATACAACAGCAGCAGCAGGCAGCATTAACAGGGTGGGAAGGGCCACTGATTTTGGCCTTTCCCAGCCTAATAATACCAGCCTGCGGCAGCCCCAGTGCCCTACCATCACTGCAGATAGTCGGGTACTGGATCGTACCAAGCTCTTCCCGGTACCCCCGGTGGCAGTGGGTACCGGGGTAATAATGGGGGTTCGTTTCAGCCTCTTCATTAAGCCCCGCCTTAGTAATGGACATTGTCAATCAGCCAGCGGCCATTACTAAGGTGGTAGTAATAAAGTTTAGAAAAATACAAAGACATAGGAAAAATATTTTATTGAAATAAAAATCCCACACACAACCCTCATTACCTATTTTATTGAGAATTAAAAAAATCCGTCATCGAAGTAGTCCTCGAATCCGAAGTAGTCCATCAACCGAACCTGTAAATAAACACAAACACACAAAAAAAATTGTAATAAAAAGCAAAACAATTATTATTCTTACCTTTCCTGGGTCCAGCGCTGGAACCGCACCCTGGCTGCTAGTGCTGCATCGTTGGGTCACTTAAGAGACCCAGCGATGCAGCTGAAGGCTGCGGGCCGTCGGCCATGAGAAATTTGGGTAGGGGGGCCCAAGAAGAATCTTTGCATCGCTGCCCATGAGCCTTTAGCTACGCGTCTGCTGTTAGGGGTGTGTCTGACAACATGGTTGTTTATGGTTTCCAATGACAACCAGCAAAATTGAGAATAGATCTCTAGGCTATAAAACAAAGTAGATTCATTCTATAGATAAACAGTAAGGCCCCATGCACATGACCGTAAAAAACGGACCCATTGACTTCCATTGAACGCGGACACCTTTCCGTATTGCTACGGATGGGTGTCCGTGCCGTAGAAATGTTCCGAAAATTATGGAACATGTTCGTTCTTTTGCATTTTGCGGGCCATGCTCCCATAAGTTGTAATTACGGGCACGGCCGTGTAAATGGGGCCTTAAAGAGGCTCTGTCACCAGATTATCAAATCCCTATCTCCTATTGCATGTGATCGGCGCTGCAATGTAGATAACAGTAAAGTTTTGTTTTTTTGAAAAACGATCATTTTTGGCCAAGTTATGAGCAATTTTATATTTATGCAAATGAGCCTTTCTAATGGACAATTGGGAGTGTGTTTTCTCTTATTTCCAACTGGGCGTGTCTTGTGTTTGTAACATCTGGGCGTGTTTACTTGTTTTACTAGCTGGGCGTTGTGAATAGAAGTGTTTGTCAGCATCATATGTCAGCATCATACACTTCTATTCACAGCGCCCAGCTAGTCATTTTTCTCTTAACGTCAAGTATTCAGATGTTTGTATAAGGGTCTCCCTACTTTTTTTTCTCACCGTGTAATAGGTTTGTTAGACAAATACTACTATGTCTATCATCCATTTTTTATTCAACAAGGTTCCTGAACTTTAATTTCTTCAGCTAGAGTTTGTGCCCTGGCTACTTGGATGGGACTGTGCACTGCATATCGTTTCATCCACTGTGTGAACCCTTAAAATGCTGACCACAGTGTGCACCCCTTACAGAACCAGCAGCGGTACAGTGCCAGCCACCGATTGCTACCCAATACAGTGCCAGTCATGTTTTTCAATACATAGAGTGCTAACCACAGTAAATCATCTATACATGGTCAGCCACATTGTCCCTATAAAAGCTTGCCAAAATGCCCCCAATGTTATCCGCAATGTCTTTATTTCCAGCCAAAAGGTCTTTGTGTCAACTACAATGGTCCCCCATTACCAGCCAAATTGTCCCCCCCATTGCCAATAGCAGCCCCATAAGAACATAATGCCCTTAATTCCAAAATCCAACTCCTATTGGCCATCTATCCCCCCAGCAGACAAGATCTGTAGTAGCACCCCCATCTCCGTCTAATCTCTACTCAGTCTCCTGCTCTGGTTATGGGAGATCTCAGATTATATTCCAGTTGTTTCTGTACCGCTGTGAGATTTCTGTTGATAATCTAAATGACGTAATTTAATGGTTATTGTATTTTTTTGGTAAATAAAAAACATACAAATGCAAAGCTTTTTTATAAGGTGATTTTTAGAATATCATGCACGTCTTTAGCGGTTTATACCAGGCTCCAGCTGTAATAGTGATCACATCCACTCATAAATAGTCTCCTATTTCTGGTACAATATTTGCTGTTTTTATTAAATAAACCCAAGCGATTTTGTTACCTTGTATTTTTTTTGTAGCGAAACTAAATATACTAAATACTGGTTTAGCTTGATAAGTTCTATTTTAGTGGAAAATTCCAAAAAACAGATGCATTTTTATCAGCGCAGCGCTATAAGAGACTGTAAAGCTGGCTGGGAAAGGACAAAATCCGTGGCCCTTCCCACCCTGGTAATGCTAGGCTGCTGCTGCTATGCTGTATCTGGCTGGTTATGAAAAACGGGGGGGACCCGACGTTTTAAAAAAAACAAACAAAAAAAACAATAAATGACGAAAATTACCTGGGATCCCCCTCATTTTTCATAACCAGCCAGACAAAAGTTAGCAGCAGGCTAGCATTACCAGGATGGGAAGGGCCACTGGTTTTGGCCCTTCCCAGCGCAATAATTCCAGCCTGCGGCCGCCTGGCTGTCGCTGCAGATGGTCGGGTGCTGGATTATACCCGACTCTTCCCGATACCCCTGGTGACGGTGGGTAGTGGGGTAATAATGGTGGGGGGTTAACTGCCATTACTAAGGTGCTAACAATATATTTAAAAAAACAGAGACATAACTCCCTGTTCAGACAGAGAATTTTAGCGTGGAAACCGCGTCGGAATCAGTGCCGTAAAACCCCCGAAATTGCTTCACATTGATTTCAATGTGACGCAGAGACGCCTTCTTCCCAGGTGGATTTTATCACGCGCGGGGAAAAAAAGCAGCGTGTCCTTTCTTGGCGCAGGTACCTACTCTGTCCTTTTGAAATTAATGGGAGGCAGAAAAAGCCGCAGCGCTCGTTTCCAAGCATTTTTCGTGGCGTTTTTTGCTTGCGGTCCTTGAATTAGATTTATTGGCCGCGTGCAAAAACTGCACCGAAAACCGCGGACAGAAAAGCGCAAGCAATTCAAAATCTATCTCAAAATTCCTGAAGGAATTCTAAGGCAGATTTTTTTTCTGCCTGCAAAAAACTGTGTAAGTGTGTATACACATAGTGCTGTTTTGCCACGTTTTTCCCGCGTGGCCGACAAGCCCATCGAAAAATGCATGTGTTTTTATGACAATTTTTTAGATGCGGTTTAGAAAACGTGGCAAAACCGCACTGTGTGAATACGCCTTTACAAAATAATTTTTTATTGAAATAAAAACTCCCCCACACAACCTTCGGTAACCATTTTATTATTTAAAAACAAAATAAAACGTAGATCGACGTAGTCCAAACGGTCCAGCAGAACCTGCAAAAAAAATAAAAATAAGTTAGTAATATGAAAAATAAAAAGCGGTCTTAAAAAATGTCTTTAGTGGCTTGTACCAGGATCCAGCTGTAAGGGTATGTTCACACGCAGTGTTTTCAGGCGTAATTCGTGCGTTTTACGCCTCGAATTACACCTGAAAAAACAGCTCCATTACGCCTACAAACATCTGCCCATTGCTTGCAATGGGATTTACGATGTTCTGTTCCCACGAGCCTTTATTTTACGCGTCGCTGTCAAAATACGGCGCGTAAAATGACGGCTCATCAAAAGAAGTGCATGACACTTCTTGGGACGTTTTTGGAGGAGTTTTTCATTGATTCCATTGAAAAACAGCTCCAAAAACGGGCGTAAAAAACGCAACGAAAAACGCGAGTTGCTACAAAAACTTCTGAAAATCAGGAGCTGCTTTCGCCTGAAAATAGCTTCGTATTTTCAGACGTTTTTGGTCACTGCGTGTGAACATAACCTAATAGTGATCACATCCACTCATAAATAATGTCTCCTATTTCTGGCACAATATTTGCTGTTTTTGTTAAATAAACCCAAGCGATTTTGTTACCGTGTATTTTTTTTGTAGCGAAACTAAATATACTAAATACTGGTTTAGCTTCATAAGTTAGATTTTAGTGTCAAATTCCAAAAAACAGATGCATTTTTATCAGTGCAGCGCTATAAGAGACTGTAAAGTCGGCCATACACATGAGATAGCTGTCAGACAAATGGTCATTCAGCCAGAAGCTTTTTCTTCCGAATTCCAACTCACCATAAACATACACACTCACCTCAACCGAACGTGCATATTTATTTCAATGGGTCGAGAGGAGAATAAGCCACTGCCAGACACCTCTGCGTGAACAAAGGATCAAGCATGGTGAAAACCAACATGCCAGAACTCTCTTTCTTCCGACATCTCCTGTTGGGGAGATTGTAGACCGATCCTGCCAAAATCTGGGGGTTCTGACTTTTATCTCATGTTTTTGGCGAGCTTAAACGGGTATTCGCATCCCGTACATCCAGTTTATAAGTATTCTGACAGGGCAGTTAAGCATTTTTCAGAACCTAACCTCCAATTGCCGCCTCTTTATTGTTTTTGGTAATCAATAGATCTGTCCATCGGGGGTGCACGGTTAGGTGAAATCTCTGCCATGCTCTGGTCTGCTGTCAAGTCTAAGGCTTCTTTCACATCTGCGTCAGGACTCCGTTCATGGATTCCGTCAGGAATCAATACTGTAGTCGACTGCACTATTGATTCCGTCAAAACAACGGAACCCGTACACAACGGTGACAAGCGGAAACCATTTGCACCGAATCCGTCACCACTGAAGTCAATGGTGATGCAAACGGAAACCTATGGTTTCGATTTGTTTCAGTTTGGATTTCGTTCATGGGTTCCCATGACGGAAAGCTCAGACGGAACCCATGAACGGAGCGCTAACGCAGATGTGAACAAAGCCTAATTTGGAGAATGTGCTCTAGCTCCCTCACCCATCCAGCAATGCTCATAGGACATAATAAGGCGACTCCAGGCTTGCACAGAAGCCTTTCCTTCCAGCCCACCCTCAAACCTGGAATTTTTATGGAATATAAAGGGAGCCCAATGAAAAAACAATCAACACTGAGTTAAAATAACAAAAACATTATATTAATATATTATATTATAATTTGATATACCCTTTCGCCTCATGCACAGGACCGAGTGTGCCGTCCGAGTCCCGTCAGTGATCCGAGGAAAGAATAGGACATGTTTTATCTTTCCTCAGATCGTAGACTCGGACCATTTTTCATGGACCCGATTCAGCCGCTAAAGTGAATGGGTCCGTGAAGACTATCGGGTGCCACTCGGATGCCGTCAAAAACGGCCCAAGTGGCACAACGGTCGTGTGCAAGAGACCTTAAGCTGCACTATTATAGCGTTTATTGAAAATAACTTGTAGTCGGACAACCCCTTTAACAGCAACTGTTTAATTAAATGTTCATGGAACTACTATTAAAATTCACATTCGCATAAGATTGCTTGAGTCTCTTGGCATGGACCAAAGACTAGTTTTAGCTGCAGTATATCACAGAATTATTGGAAAGGTATGTCATATCTTCACACCTCCCATGTAGATGTAACTTGTGCAGCCTCTTCGTGCACCTTGACATCATTAGAGGTGAACGCTACCTGTAGGTCCCGTGAATTCTAGGCTTTTTAGAGACTTCTATCAGCATTTTATTTTCTACTCTATGGTTGAACTTGCTGGGACGGCTTGTACTGGGCAAGTTTGCAGCTTTTTGACATCTTCTTCACTTGTCGATGATCTTCCAGAGAGTGGAATGATGGATGTCCAATTGTTTGTTGATCTTTTTAAATCCCTTTCCAGACTCATCTATAATCTTCTTTCTGAAGACCACAAGAGAGCTCTTTTTTTTATCTTGACATGGTGAAACTGCCCATTTCACCAATAAAGAGCAAACCAAACTAAATGTCTGAGGTGGGGGAATAACTAGAGAGTCAGGCCCCGTGCTAGTCCTGTAGTGGGCCACATGTCACCGCAGATCGGACATAAAAAAGGCATTTACTTACCACTCCTCTTGTCTACTGGCCACGTCATGACCTTGTATGCGCTGCGGCACAGACCATGTGATGTGAAAGCCTGAGGAGACCCAGGACGGACCCCCTGCAAGCCCCCTTCCGCTCGGGGCCCAGTCGCACTTCCCGCAAATGCAAATCGCTACACCACGGAACTGAGGTGTAAATAAGACAGATTCCTATAAGATCTTTTCTAATATGATATAAAAACTTTAATATGATATAAAAAAAACTTCACATGGAGTATTCTTACTTTTCAGGTGACTGTATGCATCCATTATCCATTTGTCGATAATTTTTATTAACTTTTCATTTGTCCAAATATAAAATACAAGTTATTTTAACACATAAAAAAAAATCTTCCTTACCATCCCCCACAGTCCCACCACATCACCCCAGGTCCACCACACCACCCCAACACCCCAGGCCCCAGAGAGAAAGGAAAAAGAGAAAAATGGATGAGAGATGAGGAACATATTCAGCAATTTTATTCAAATTTGCATAAATTAATTTGCTTTTCCTTTCTTTTTATACCAACTTTGTTCATATAATATTATTAACGTCTTTTTTCCACATCATCATATAGGCAACATCCAGTTTGTAGCTATAATCAATCTAGCGATAAATAGTTGTTTGAAAATTGCTACTCTATAACATGTTTGTTTTTGTACACACAAACTAGGTGTTTTTCCATATGCATGCTTTAACCCCTTAATACCAAAGGTATTTTAAACCTTAAAGGGGTTTTCGCAGTGGCGTAACTACCGCTGTAGCAGCAGATGCTATTGAACACTATGACAGAACAGGGAGGTAGATCCCTGCTCTGCCATAGGCTACTGTAACAGTGGTGTAGCTCTAGGGCTAGCAATTGCGAAGCCTCTCTGCGCCGAGTCACTCACAGCACAGACCGGAGGTGAAGGATCCGCCACCCATCATGGGAAAGGGGATAGGTAAGTAATTATGTTATTATTTTTCTATTAGGCACTATAGGACACTATACTAGGTAGGGAAGGGGGGCTGATATGGTGGCAGCTATAGGAGCATTTTACTATATGGGGGCATTATACTGTATGGGCGGCATTATACTGTGGGGACAACTATGGGGGGCATTATACTGTGGGGGCAGCTATGGGGGGCATTATACTGTGGGGGCAGCTATGGGGGGCATTATATTGTCGGGGGCAGCTATGGGGGGCATTATATTGTAGGGGCAGCTATGGGTGGCATTATACTGTGGGCATTATACTGTGGGGGCAACTATGGGGGGCAATATACTGTGGGGGCAGCTATGGGAGGCATTATACTGTGTGGGGCAGCTATGGGAGGCATTATACTGTGGGGGCAGCTATGGGGGGCATTATATTGTGGGGGCAGCTATGGGGGGCATTATATTGTAGGGGCAGCTATGGGTGGCATTATACTGTGGGGCATTATACTGTGGGGGCAACTATGGGGGGCAATATACTGTGGGGGCAGCTATGGGAGGATTATATTGTGGGGGCAGCTATGGGGGCATTATATTGTAGGGGCATCTATGGGGGGCATTATACTGTGGGGCATTATATTGTGGGGTCAGCTATGGGGGGCATTATAGTGTGGGGATAGCTATGGGGTCATTATACTAAAACCCCAAAAAAGGCCATACTTACAAATGGACACAGCCAGGTCAGAAACGCTGATGAAGGAGAGTGAGCAGGTGCTTTAAATAATAATAGCCACTCCCACTAGTCTTGAGGGGAGTGGTGTGTGTGGTGCATGGGATGTGTAGTAAGAAATAATAAATGAATAGTGTGTGTGCAAGTGTAATACTATAAGTGAAATATAGGGGGCAGTAATGAGTGAAGTGCCTCAATAGAAATAAATGGATAATGGGGTGCAAGTGTGTGAAACATGGAGGGATAGTATGTACGTCATGAGGCACAACGTGTATAGCCAGGTAGAAGCCTATTTGTGACGCCTTGATAGTTCATAGAGCGGGCTACCCTGCTTGCTATGCCAAACAACAACACACCATGCTCTCCCAGCATCAAAGACCCGGCTGTGTCCAAGAGAAGCAAATATACGTAATAATGAAAAATACCTGGGGTATTAGTGATCATTTTGGCCAAAAGGACGCAAGCTCGCAATCCACGACAACGATCCCCAGACTTGCGAGTCCCTAACTCCTTAACTGGAACTGAATGTTCCTGATGCACAGACAAAATCGATAAAAACAAGGGGACATATACAAAAACACCGAAAAAGGCCATACTTACAAATGGACACAGCCCGGTCAGAAACGCTGATGAAGGAGAGTGAGCACTATCCCTCCATGTATGGCCTTTTTCTGTGTTTTTGTATATGTCCCCTTGTTTTTATCGGTTTTGTCTGTGCATCTCTGGGACCCACACCTATCTTTAAAACGGGGCCCCTAAACCCGTTTTTTTCCACTCTGTTTTCCGGCTGAAGCGTGTGATTCCTGACCGTGAAGAAGAAAACAGCATAGCTCACTGAGCTACGCTGTTTCTGTAAGGCTGGGTTCACACGTGGCGGAATTTCACTTAAATTCCGCTGCGGACACTCCGCAGCGTTAATCCGCAGCGGAGCCGTTTCTGCATTGACTTCCACTTCTATTTAGAAGTGTTCGTTTACACGATGCGTAACATTCCGCTGCGGAGCATATGCTGCGGAGCGGAATTTGGTGTCCGCAGCATGCTCTGTCTGTTGCGGAGCAGTGGCGGACTCATGGCGGAATTTCTCCATTGACTTCAATGGAGATTCTAAGTTCCGCAATGAAGTCCGCAGCTGTCATGCACATGTTATGTGTGCTGCGGATGCGTCTTGCTTTTTTGCCATGACATTTCTTCATTCTGGCTGGACCTATGTATTTCTAGGTCTACAGCCAGACTGAGGAAGTCAATGGGGCTCCCGTAATTACGGGAGCGTTGCTAGGCGACGTCAGTAAATAGTCACTGTCCAGGGTGCTGAAAGAGTTAAGCGATCGGCAGTAACTGTTTCTGCACCCTGGACAGTGACTACCGATCACAATATACAGCAACCTGTAAAAAAATATAAGTTCATACTTACCGAGAACTCCCTGCTTCTGTCTCCAGTCCGGCCTCCCAGGATGACGTTTCAGTCTAAGTGACGGCTGCAGCCAATCACAGGCCAAGCACAGGCTGCAGCGGTCACATGGACTGGCGCGTCATCCAGGGAGGTCGAGCTGGATGCCGAAAGAGGGACGCGTCACCAAGACAACGGCCGGTAAGTATGAAATTCGTTTACTTTCACTAGGGAAAGTGCTGTCCCTTCTCTCTATCCTGCACTGATAGGGAGAAGGGAAGCACTTTTCCCGCAGTCCGCAGCAGCTAGTCCGCATCAATTTACTGCACATTTTGTGCAGATCCGCAGCAGAATCTGCAACGCAGATTCTGTGCGGCATTGATGCGGACAGTTGTGGAGGAAATCCGCCACGTGTGGTCATGCCCTAACTCTTATAGTAGTGGCAGGCAGTTACGGAAGCAGCGTATAATGCGAGCTACTCTGTTTTCTTCTTCATGGTCGGGAATCACACACTTCAGCCAGGACACAGAGTGGTAGAACGGGGGTTTAGGGGCCCCCTTCTACAGATAGATGGTGGGACCCGCATCTATCTGACATTTTTTGACATATCCTGTGGATATGTCATAAATGTCCCAGATGGGAAAACCCCTTTGGCCCCTTTGGAGTTTTTTGGCACTGTTTTTGACGTAGAAACCGTGCTAAAAAATTCTGAAAACGCTGCGTTCCTTTTCCGCGAGCGGAAGAAAAACGCTTGTAGGAAAAATAAGCGTCATGCCCTTTCTTCAGGCGTTTCCGTCTCTGACCTCCCATTGATATTAATGGGAGGCAGGGTAAGCGGTTTACGCTGCGTTTTTTGCCCACGGCGCTTAATTGCCGCAACGCTTAATTGCCGTGGCCAAAAAACGCGGTAGAGAGAGTGCAGGCAGGTCAATCTGCCTCAAAATTCTTCAAGGAATTTTGATGCAGATTTTTCCCCCACCAAAAATCTCTGTGTGAACAGGGCCTTAATGACCAACCAAAAATGACAACCATTTTTTTTAAGTTTTTCCATCGTCGCATTCGAGCTGTAACTTTTTTATTTTTCCGTCGACATAGCTGTATAAGGACTTGTTTTTTGTGGGACAAATTGTATATTTTAATAGTACCATTTTGGAGTACTTATAATTTATTGATTAACTTTTATTAACTTTTTTGTTGGGGTAATAGGAAAAAAAAAATGTCACCAACTATTAGTTAGATGTAAATATGTAGAAGAGAAATAATGTGTTTGTACTTTATTTTTTAGATGTAGATTTTTTTTAATTTTTTTTTATTCACTGGGGTCAGCCATATTACAGATACACACTTCATTCAATTGACAGAAAAATATGATAAACTATCCACAGTCTCCAGAAAGTTATGGAGTACAGGCTCTTTACAAAAGACCTGAATACAGAGCCTTATAAGTGTATATATTGTATTGTGTTACTATCCTGCATTATCTAATTCTATAGCAGTACAATAGAGCTGCCATTACCTCACCTATGCTCTAATGAAAATGAGATGACTCTGCTAATCCTATCCCAATCTATACAGCAAAGCTGACAAGTGAGCTACAGAAAACAGAAAGCATCACCTTATTCTGCCTGCTCTAGTGGCATGTGTAAAAACTGGAGTATTTCAATATTATTTTTTTCCTGTGGACAAAAACAAAAAAACACCTTTATTTTTTAAATATGTTTAGAATAAAAACCTGATTTATATAATATGTAATTTAACCTTTAATTGCCAGAAAATTTTGATTTCCTCAAATAATTGCAGCCCCATGAGAGCCTTCCATTGCTGAAGCCTGGTCTCCTTTGTATCGGTCACCACTGACTAAAAGATTTCACGTTCAAAGAATACTGGCTGCCACTTTTTGTCCTCCGAAAGTTACTAAAAATCTCTGCTTGTTTGTCTTCACATTCTCAGACATATCACCCCTGATGTCCTGCTGCTTTGGTATCCTGCTGCTATGAATTAAGAAATGATTTCCTCTCTATATACAACGATAGTGAGAATTTTCTCTTATGTGGCGTTTAGGGTTTATTTTCAGAGTATAATATTATAGTCTTCGACTTTCATCCAGATCGGGAAACTCCTAATTTGTTCAAATCTAACAATTAGATCTTTACTAGTCATTGCTGAGTTAGGAAAGCCCCTGGCTGTATGACAACATTCATTGCAATGGAGCCACATTAATGGGGCTGGGCTCTTACGCCCCCTTTAAGTTCAAGTAGACATTCACATATTTGCTGAATCTTGTCTAGTGCAATTATCTAAGGATTAGTCCACATGAATTTATTTTTGCAAGCAAGCAGCATATTTTCCAACTACTCTCATCATTGTGCTCTATGGCATGTAGAATGATGCTTGCAACTGTTGAGTTTAGCCTAAAGCTGATTGATTTTGAAATTTGTTCAGGGGTATGCTTTGGTTAAAGGTACAGTACACATTTGTTATAAACTTCCTCTTTAAGATATTAGTTATACATAAGATGGATCTTATATTACAATTCTGAATGACAAATATAGTGTAGATTAATGAGGTTTTATGAGTTTAGAAAATCAGGGCTGCTTTCTTCCAGAAACAGAACCGCTATTTTCCATAGGCTGTGTCTGGTATTGCAGCTCAGCTCTATTAAAGAGAATTCTGCAATTCCTCTGCTGAACAGAACAGAAATGACAACACACTAAGTAAAAAACCTTAAAGAAGACCTCCATGTAAAGGATCTGCCAGGCACTACGTCTGTGGATACTCCCAGGATTAATCAATCGACACCTGAGGCCGGACCTCTTAGACTGACTCCGGCTCTCACCAATCAGGGTGGCAGGCTCAGGAGTGGGAGAGCCTATCGCGGCCTGGTCAGTCGGAGTTAGCTCCGCCCCCTGTCCATTTATACCTGCCGTTTTCTCTTCCTCATTGCTTGTGATTCTTCCTGGTTTCCTGGCCCTGCTACAGCCTTGCTCCAGCCTGCTACTGCCTTGCTTCAGCCTTGCTACAGCTTCCGCTTATCCTGCTTCGCTCTGACCCCGGCTTGCTTCCTGCTCCTTGCTCTCGTTCGTATACTTCGTGACATCCTGATTCTGACTGGCTCGTTGACCACTCTGGTTTCCTCACGGTGTTCCATGGGCTACTGCCCCTTCCCTTGCTTGTTCCCTGTTTGTATTCCCTTGCACTTAGTCAGCGTAGGGACCGCCGCCCAGTTGTACCCCGTCGCCTAGGGCGGGTCGTTGCAAGTAGGCAGGGACAGGGCGGTGGGTAGATTAGGGCTCACTTATCCCCTTCCCCTTCTTCCTGCCATAACATAATCACAAGCCCATACCTAGTCTACCCTTTCTCCTACTCTATCATGGACCCCCTTGAGACCCTGACCCAGCAGATGCAGGGCCTCTCCCTACAGGTCCAGGCCCTGGCATAGTAGTACCCCTCGCCTCACCTCTAGAACCTGACCTCAAGTTACCTGACCGGTTCTCAGGGGAACGTAAGACTTTTCTCTCCTTTCGGGAGAGTTGCAGACTTTACTTCCGTCTAAAACCTCACTCCTCAGGTTCCGAGAACCAGCGGGTGGGAATCATTATATCCCGACTCCAGGAAGGGCCCCAAGAGTGGGCCTTCTCCTTGGCTCCTGACGCCCCTGAACTTTCCTCCGTTGATCGTTTTTTCTCTGCCCTCGGACTCATTTACGACGAGACTGACAGGATTGCTTTGGCCGAGAGTCAGCTGGTGACCTTACGTCAGGGTAGGAGACCTGTTGAGGAATACTGTTCTGACTTTAGAAAGTGGTGCGTAGCTTCTCGGTGGAATGACCCTGCCCTAAGGTGCCAGTTTAGGTTAGGCTTATCTAACGCCCTGAAGGATCTGCTTGTTAGCTACCCCTCTTCTGACTCCCTAGACCAGGTAATGGCCTTAGCAGTACGACTTGACCGATGTCTCAGGGAACGACAGCTTGAACGTTTCAGTGTTTTCCCCTCTGACTTCCCTGCGATTCCCCCCGAGGCCCCGTCTCCTCGCTCTTCCACGGAAGACTCGGAGGTACCTATGCAACTCGGGGCCTCCGTGTCCCCCCGACAACGTAGAGAGTTCCGCAGGAAGAATGGTCTCTGCTTCTATTGTGGGGATGACAAGCATCAACTGAACACCTGTCCTAGGCGCAAGAATAAGCAGCCGGAAAACTTCCGCGCCTAAGTGATCATCGGGGAGGTCACTTGGGCGCACAGGTATTTCCCGTTAATATGAAACGCAATAAAATTTTGCTTCCCTTTCAGGTCTCGTTTGGTGGTCGGTCTGCCACCAGCAGTGCCCTCGTGGATTCAGGCTCATCTGCTAATATCATGTCTCTGGAATTTGCTATGTCTCTAAAAATGCCTTTTTATTGATTTGCCTAATCCTGTCCCGGTAGTGGGTATCGACTCCACTCCTCTTGCTAATGGTTATTTTACTCAGCATACTCCTGTTTTTGAACTCCTTGTTGGCTCCATGCATTTGGAGCAGTGCTCTGTACTGTTGATGCAGGGATTATCGTCCGATCTGGTATTAGGTCTTCCCTGGTTGCAGTTGCATAATCCCACGTTTGATTGGAATACTGGGGATCTCACCAAATGGGGTAGTGAATGCCTGACGTCATGTCTTTCGGTTAACTCTATTTCTCCCCGTGAGGAGGTAAACACGCTACCTGAGTTTGTTCAGGACTTCGCTGATGTTTTCTCTAAGGAGGCCTCCGAGGTGTTGCCCCCTCATAGAGATTACGATTGCGCTATCGATTTGGTACCAGGTGCTAAGCTTCCTAAGGGTAGGATATTTAATCTTTCATGTCCTGAACGTGAAGCCATTAAGGGAATATATCCAAGAATGCCTGGCCAAGGGTTACATTCGCCCCTCTACCTCTCCTGTAGGTGCTGGCTTCTTCTTCGTGGGGAAGAAGGATGGTGGTCTTAGGCCGTGCATTGACTATCATAACTTGAATAAGGTCACTGTAAGGAACCAGTATCCCCTTCCTTTGATTCCGGATCTTTTTAATCAGGTTCAGGGGGCCCAATGGTTCTCTAAGTTTGATCTACGGGGGGGCGTATAACCTTATCCGCATCAAAGAGGGGGATGAGTGGAAGACTGCGTTCAACACGCCCGAAGGTCATTTCGAATACCTGGTCATGCCCTTTGTGTTGTGTAATGCCCCTGCTGTCTTCCAGAATTTTATTAATGAAATTCTGAGAGATTACCTGGGAAATTTTCTTGTAGAGTACCTTGATGACATACTGGTGTTTTCCAAGGACTGGTCCTCCCACGTGGAGCATGTCAGGAAGGTGCTCCAGGTCCTCCGGGAAAATAATCTGTTTGCGAAAACCGAAAAATGTGTGTTTGGGGTACAGGAGATACCATTTTTGGGTCAAATGCTCACTCCTCATGAATTCCGCATGGACCCTGCCAAGGTTCAGGCTGTGGCGGAATGGGTCCAACCTGCCTTCCTGAAGGCGCTACAGTGTTTTTTGGGGTTCGCTAACTATTACAGGAGATTTATTGCCAAATTCTCGGTCGTCGCTAAGCCTCTTACGGACCTCACTCGCAAGGGTGCTGATGTCCTCCACTGGCCTCCTGAGGCCGTCCAGGCTTTTGAGACCCTCAAGAAGTGCTTTATCTCGGCCCCTGTGCTGGTTCAGCCCAACCAAAGGGAGCCATTTATCGTGGAGATTGACGCGTCCGAGGTGGGAGTGGGGGCTGTCTTGTCCCAGGGTACCAGGTCCCTCACCCATCTCCGCCCCTGTGCTTACTTCTCCAGGAAGTTTTCGCCCACGGAGAGTAACTATGATATTGGCAACCGCAAACTTTTAGCCATTAAATGGGCTTTTGAAGAGTGGCGTCACTTCCTGGAGGGGGCCAGAGACCAGGTAACGGTCCTTACTGACTACAAGAATCTGGTTTTCCTAGAATCTGCCCGGAGGCTTAATCCGAGACAAGCTCGATGGGCGCTATTTTTTACCAGATTTCACTTTTTGGTTACCTATAGGGCTGGGTCCAAAAATATTAAGGCTGATGCACTGTCACGTAGTTTCATGGCCAATCCTCCTTCGGAGAAGGATCCTGCTTGTATTTTACCCCCTGGTATAATCGTTTCTGCCACTGATTCTGATTTAGTCTCTGATATTGCGGCTGATCAAGGTTCAGCTCCCGGGAACCTCCCTGTGGACAAGCTGTTTGTCCCCCTGCAATACCGGCTAAGGGTACTTAGGGAAAACCATGACTCCGCACTATCTGGTCATCCTGGCATCTTGGGTACCAAACACCTCATTACCAGAAACTATTGGTGGCCTGGGTTGCCTAAAGACGTTAGGGCTTACGTCGCCGCTTGTGAGGTTTGTGCTAGGTCTAAGACCCCTAGGTCCCGACCTGCGGGCTTACTACGTTCTTTGCCCATTCCCCAGAGACCTTGGACCCATATCTCCATGGATTTTATCACCGATTTGCCTCCATCTCAAGGCAAGTCGGTGGTGTGGGTGGTAGTAGACCGCTTCAGCAAGATGTGCCACTTTGTGCCCCTTAAGAAACTACCTAACGCCAAGACGTTAGCTTCTTTGTTTGTTAAACACATTCTGCGTCTCCATGGGGTCCCAGTCAATATCGTTTCTGACAGAAGGGTACAATTTGTTTCTTTATTTTGGAGAGCCTTTTGTAAAAAGTTGGAGATTGATCTGTCCTTCTCCTCCGCCTTCCATCCCGAAACTAATGGCCAAACGGAGAGGACTAATCAATCCCTGGAACAATATTTAAGGTGTTTCATCTCTGACTGTCAATTTGATTGGGTCTCATTCATTCCCCTCGCCGAATTTTCCCTGAATAACCGGGTCAGTAACTCGTCAGGGGTCTCCCCGTTTTTCTGTAATTTCGGGTTTAATCCACGGTTCTCCTCCGTTTCTCCTGGTAGTTCCAATAATCCCGAGGTAGAGGTCGTTTATCGGGAACTGTGCACAGTCTGGGCCCAGGTTCAGAAGAACCTAGAGGCGTCCCAGAGGGTACAAAAAATTCAGGCTGATAGAAGACGTTCTGCTAACCCCCGGTTTGTCGTCGGGGATCTGGTGTGGTTGTCGTCTAGGAACTTGCGCCTTAAGGTCCCGTCCAGGAAGTTTGCTCCCCGATATATTGGGCCTTATAAGGTCATTGAAGTCCTCAACCCTGTATCCTTCCGTCTGGAGCTGCCCCCATCCTTTCGCATACACGACGTCTTTCATGCCTCCCTCCTTAAACGCTGCTCCCCGTCCTGGTCTCCCTCGAGGAAACCTCCTGTTCCCATTCTCACCCCTGAGGGGGTGGAATTCGAGGTGGCCAAGATTGTGGACAGTAGGATGATCCAGGGCTCCCTCCAGTACCTGGTTCATTGGAGAGGATACGGGCCGGAGGAGAGGACTTGGGTACCTGCTCGAGATGTTCACGCTGGGGTATTGGTCAGGAGGTTCCACCTTCTCTTCCCCACTAAACCAGGTCCTCTTAGTAAGGGTCCGGTGGCCCCTCATAAAAGGGGGGGTACTGTAAAGGATCTGCCAGGCACTACGTCTGTGGATACTCCCAGGATTAATCAATCGACACCTGAGGCCGGACCTCTTAGACTGACTCCGGCTCCCACCAATCAGGGTGGCAGGCTCAGGAGTGGGAGAGCCTATCGCGGCCTGGTCAGTCGGAGTTAGCTCCGCCCCCTGTCCATTTATACCTGCCGTTTTCTCTTCCTCATTGCTTGTGATTCTTCCTGGTTTCCTGGCCCTGCTACAGCCTTGCTCCAGCCTGCTACTGCCTTGCTTCAGCCTTGCTACAGCTTCCGCTTATCCTGCTTCGCTCTGACCCCGGCTTGCTTCCTGCTCCTTGCTCTCGTTCGTATACTTCGTGACATCCTGATTCTGACTGGCTCGTTGACCACTCTGGTTTCCTCACGGTGTTCCATGGGCTACCGCCCCTTCCCTTGCTTGTTTGCTGTTTGTCCACTTCCCCTTCTTCCTGCCATGACACTCCAGTGGTAACACAACTTTCCATGTCTGTATTTCCCGACTGACTGTATACCACACTTCTTTTATGTATTCTGTACTTACTATTTGAACTGCTGCCTTGTCTGTGCTTTAGAAAAGCCTCCATCTTGATTCTTAGATTTCCCCAGCTTTCTCTTCCTCTCTGCTTTGCTATCAATCCAATGATTTTTCAGCACAGCATCACATGACCAGCTAAAAACCATACCATTTCTGCATGCTGGAGGACACAGTGATTATCATGCTCTCTATATTATCCTAAATAATCTGAGAAACTATAAGTATACACACATGGAGGCAGAACTATATTCTTCTACATTAAACCTGTGTATCAGTGGAAGTTTCTGTCCCTCGCTAAGCAAAACTAGTGTGGTACAGGAATTGCTGAAGCCACCTGTGATGGGTGACACATAGATCTCCATAGACTGAAGTAGAGAAAGCGTGTCACTGAGCCTGATTCACACTTTTGCTAAGCAGCCATCCCAGTCTGATATATGGAGATAGAAGCAGCAAGAAATATAACCGGTGAGAGGCTGACACATGGAATACGATAATGGTACACATGGGAAACTTTAGTTTTGGCCAGAGTGTCCCTTTAAAGGGGTATTCTCAGAATCGTCAATTATCACGTATCCTGTCCATTGCTTGATCGTGACGGTTCGTCCACATTGCTTAAAGAGGCTCTGTCACCACATTATAAGTGGCCTATCTTCTACATAATGTGATCGGCGCTGTAATGTAGATTACAGCAGTGTTTTTTTTTAATTTAGAAAAACGATCAATTTTGACGAATTTTAGATTTATGCTAATTACTTTCTTAACCCCTTCCCGCTCCTTGACGTACTATTACGTCATGGCAGCTGTATCGTTCGCGCTCCATGACGTAAAAGTACGTCTCGGGAGTAACGGCCGTTTCGGCCGTCCTCCCGACACATACAGGAGCTGTGACGCTGCTGTCTTGTTCAGCAGCTGTCACAGCTCCTACAGCGGGGACCGATCGCTGTGTCCCCGCTGATTAACCCCTTAAAAGCCGCGATGGTGACTATGGCAACCGGACACCAAACAATGGCGTCCGGCTATGCCATAGACGTTGTCAGGACCCACTATGTGTGAGTAGCTGACAGTTCTAATACACTACACTACGCATGAAGTGCAGTGTATTAGAATAGCGATCAGGGCCTCCTGCCCTCATGTCCCCTAGTGGGACAAAGTAATAAAGTAAAAAAAAAGTTTAAAAAAAAAGTTAAGAAAATAAAAGATTTAAAAGTAATAAAAGTAAAAATCCCCCTTTTTCCCTGATCAGTCCTTTATTATTAATAAAAATATATAAACAAACAAATAAACTATACATAATTGGTATCGCCGCGTCCGTAACGGCCTGAACTACGAAATTATTTCATTATTTATCTCGCACGGTGAACGCCGTAAAATAAAATAATAATAAACCGTACCACAATCACAATTCTTTGGTCACTTCACCTCCCAAAAAATGGAATAAAAAGAGATTAAAAAGTCGCATGTACCGAAAAATGGTACTGATTGAAACTACAGTTCGTTACGCAAAAAATTAGTCCTCACACGGCTTTATTGATTGAAAAATAAAAACGTTCTGGCTCTTAGAATAAGGTAACAAAAAAAGTGAATGATTGTTTACAAAACGTATTTTATTGTGCAAACGCCATAAGACATAAAAAAACCCTATAAATATCTGGTATCGCCGTAATCGTATCGCCCCGCAGAATAAAGTGAATATGTCATTTATAGTGCACGGTGAACGCTGTAAAAAAAAAAGAAATAAAAAACAATAGTAGAATTGCTGTTTTTTAGTCACCATGCCACCTAAAAATAGAATAAAAACTGATCAAAAAGCCGCATGCACCCCAAGAAAACTACAATGGATTCCTCAAGGGGTCTAGTTTCCAAATTGGGGTCACTTTTGGGGGGTTTTGGCACCACAAGACCTCTTCAAACCGGACATGGTGCCTAATAAAAAAGAGGCCTCAAAATCCACTAGGTGCTCCTTTGCTTCGGAGGCCGGTGCTTCAGTCCATTACCGCACTAGGGCCACATGTGGGATATTTCTCAAAACTGCAGAATCTGGGCAATACGTGTTAATTTGCGTTTCACTGATAAATCCTTTTGGGTTATAAACAAAATGGTATAAAAAGGATTTTCTGACAAAAAAAAAAATGTACATTTCACCTCTACTTTGCGCTAAATTTTTGTGAAACACCTAAAGGGTTCATAAACTTTCTAAATGCTGTTTTGAATACTTTGAGGGGTCTAGTTTCTAAAATGGGGTATTTCATATGGGTTTCTAATATATGGGCCCCTCAAAGCAACTTCAGAACTGAACTGGAACCTAAAAAAATAAATAAATGAGGCAATACTTCGCTTCTTACATTATACTGATAATGAGCCGTGCCCACCCCGAGATGACCCCAGTTTTGACCGTTTGTATAAACGGAGACCCCTATTAGACCGTTCCAGTGCCCGGTTTTCCCAAGCATACACCCCCGAGAAGTGTATTTCTATTGATGAGTCCCTGGTACATTTTAAAGGGAGGGTTCAATTCCGCGAGTACCTGCCGGGTAAGAGGGCAAGGTATGGCGTGAAGATGTATAAGCTGTGAGAGTGCATCCGGGTATACCTACAGGTTTAGGCTATATGAAGGGAAGGCCAACCCCAAACCAGACTGCATCCTGGACTATAATAGGTACATGGGAGGGATGGACTTGTAAGATCAAGCCCTGAAGCCCTACAGCGCTATGCGGTGTGGTATAAGAAGCTGGCCGTGCACATCATAGAGATGGCTTTGTACAATGCGTATGTGCTACGTCGATGTGCAGGCCAGACGGGAACTTTCCTGGAATTTCAAGAGGTGATTATCAAGAACCTAATCTTTAGGGACCAAGAAGGGGGGGCACCCAGTACTTCTGGAAGCGAGGCCACACGCATCGTACCAGGGCAACACTTTCCAGGAGAAGTTCCCCAAACTGGCAAGAAGGGAAAAAGTCAAAAGAGGTGCAAAGTCTGCTATAAGAGGGCGATAATGGATGACACAATATATCAATGTGACACGTGTCCCGAATAACGAGAGCTCTGTATGAAAGAGTGTTTTAAAATTTATCATACATCCCTTGGTTTATAATTTACCCCAATTTTACTTACCCTGATGCACTCCACACAGCTTATCCCCCCTCGTCTTTCCCCTCTGAGCCCTGCTGTGTGTCCAGGCAGCTGATAACAGCCACATGTAGGGTATTGCCATACCCGGGAGAACCCACATTACAGTTTATGGGGTGTAGGTCTCCGGTCAAAATGCTCACTACACATCTAGATGAATTCCTTAAGGGTGTCGTTTTTAAAACGGGGTCACTTCTTGCGGGTTTCAACTGTACTGGTACCTCAGGGGCTTCTGCATACATGACTTTGCACTAGAAAATCCCCAGTAGGCCAAATGGTGGTCCTTTCCTTCTGAGCCCTCCCATGGGGCCAAACGGCAGTTTATCACAACAAATGGGGTATTGCGGCACTCAGAACAAATTGCGCAAAAGAATGGGGTATTTTGTTTCTTGTGAAAATAAGACATTTTCAGCCAAAACGACATATTATTTGAAAAAAATAATTTTGTTTTCATTCCCAGCCCAATTCAAATAAGTTCTGTGAAAAAACTATGGGGTCAAAATGGTCACAACACCCATAAATGAATTCCTTGAGGGGTGTAGTTTCCAAAATGGGGTCATTTGTGGTTGGTTTCTATTGCTTTGATACCTCTGGGGCTCTGCAAATGCGACATGGCACCCGAAAACCAATCCAGCAAAATCTGGACTCCAAAGAACACACAGCGCTCCTTTCCTTCTGAGCCCTCCCATGGGCCCAAACGGCAGTTTATCACCACAAATGGGGTATTGCCGCACTCAGGACAAATTGGGCAACAAAATGGAGTATTTTATTTCTTGTGAAAATAAGAATTTTTGAGCTAAAATGACATATTATTGGAAAAAATATATTTTTTTTAAATTCCCAGCCCAATTCAAATAATTTCTGTGAAGAAACTATGGAGTCTAAATGGTCACAATACCCATAAATAAATTCCTTGAGGGGTGTAGTTTCCAAAATGGGGTCACTTCTGGTGGGTTTCCATTGCTTTGATACCTCTGGGGCTCTGCAAATACGACATGGCACCCGAAAACCAAACCAGCAAAATCTGTACTCCAAAGAACACACAGCGCTCCTTCCCTTCTGAGGCCTCCCATGGGCCCAAACGGCAGTTTATTGCCACAAATGGGGTATTGATGCACTCAGGAGAAATTGGGCAACAAAATTGAGTATTTTGTTCCCTGTGAAAATAAGAAATTTTGGTAAAAAATGACATCTTATTGGAAAAAATGTCATTTTTTTAATGTCACAGCCCAATTGAAATAGGTGCTGTGAAAAAACTGTGTGGTCAAAATGCTAACAACAACCATAAATGAATTCCTTGAGGGGTGTAGTTTCCAAAATGGGGTCACTTTTGGTGGGTTTCCATTGCTTTGATACCTCTGAGGCTCTGCAAATGCGACATGGCACCCGAAAACCAATCCAACAAAATCTGGACTCCAACAAACATATAGCGCTCCTTTCCTTCTGAGCCCTCCCATGGGCCCAAACGGCAGTTTATCACCACAAATGGGGTATTGCCACACTAAGGACAAATTGGGCAACAAAATGAGGTATTTTGTTCCCTGTGAAAATAAGAAATTTTGATCACAAATGACATTTTATTGGAAAAAATGTCATTTTTTTCATTTCACAGCCCAATTCAAATACGTGCTGTGAAAAAACTGTGCGGTCAAAATGGTAACAACAACCCTAAATGAATTCCTTGAGGGGTGTAGTTTCCAAAATGGGGTCACTATTGGGGGATTCCTACTGTTTTGGCACCTCAACACCTCTTCAAACCTGGCATGCTGCCTAAAATATATTCTAATAAAAAAGAGGACTCAAAATGCACTAGGTGCTTCTTTGCTTCTAGGGCTTGTGTTTTAGTCCACGAGCGCAGTAGGGCCACATGTGGGACATTTCTAAAAACTGCAGAATCTGGACAATACATATTTAGTAGTGTTTCTCTGGTAAAACCTTCTGTGTTACAGAAAAAAAATGAATACAATTGAAATTCTGCAAGAAAAATGAAATTTGCAAATTTCACCTCCACTGTGCTTTAATTCCTGTGAAATGCCTGAAGGGTTAAAAAACTTTCTAAATACTGTTTTGAATACTTTGAGGGGTCTAGTTTTTAAAATGGGGTGTTTTATCAGGGTTTCTAATACATAGGCCCCACAAAGCCACTTCAGAACTCAAGAGGTACCTTAAAAAAAAAAGGCTTTTGAAATTTTGAAATTTTCTTAAAGCCTTGTAACGTCCAAGAAAAATAAAAGAATGTTCAAAAAACGATGCCAATCTAAAGTAGACATATGGGAAATGTGAACTAGTAACTATTTTGGGTGGTATAACCGTCTGTTTTACAAGCAGATGCATTTAAATTCTGAAAAATGCAATTTTTTCAAAATTTTCTCTACATTTTGCAATTTTTCACCAATAAACACTGAATATATCGACCAAATTTTACCACGAACATGAAGCCCAATGTGTCACGAGAAAACAATCTCAGAATCGCTTGGGTAGGTTTAAGCATTCCGATGTTATTACCACAGAAAGTGAAATATGTCAGATTTGAAAAATGGGCTCTGAGCCTTAAGGCCAAAACTAGGCTGCGTCCTTAAGGGGTTAATGCCCAACTGGGCATTTTTCAGATTTTGACCAAGTGGGCGTTGTAAAGAGAAGTGTATGACGCTGACCAATCAGTGACCAGTCAGCGTCATACACTTCTCTCTATTCACATACTCAGCACATAGTGATCTTGCTAGATCAGGATGTGCTGCCACTTACTCACACATTAACGTTACTGAAGTGTCTTGAGAGTGAATAGACATCACTTCCAGCCAGGACGCAATGTCTATTCACAATCCCGACACTTTATGTGTGTTTGTGTGGGACTTAGGCGAAATTCACATCAACGTGTGCGTTTTGCGCACACAAAAAATGCTGCGTTTTTTGCGCATTGCAGTTCCGTGTGTCATAAGTGTTTAGTGCGTGGTTGGATGATTTTCACGCATATGGCATTCTTATAACACGCGGTTTTGAGGTTTAGAAAAAGAAATGAAGGAGGTGGTTTTATTTTTCCCTTCATTTCTTGATCTACTGTTGCGCAAATCACGCGCAGCACACGAAAGTGCGTCCGTGTGCTGCACGTGATTTTCAAGCACCCATTGACTTCAATGTGTGCGTGATGCGCAAAACACGCTCAAGTATAGGACATGTCATGAGTTTTACGCAGCGGACACACGCTGCATGAAAATCACGGACTGTCTGAACGGCCCCATTGAGTTACATAGGTCTGTCCGTGAAACACGTTTGTGTAAATAAGGCCTTAATGACAGCAAGTGTGATTTCGCGTGAGCTTGATGTGCTGTGCTGTAAGTCCCACACAAACGTTACCGAAGTGTCGGGATTGTGAATAGACATCGCGTCCTGGCTGGAGGTGATGTCTATTCACTCTGTAGACACTTCAGTAACTTTAATGTGTGAGTAAGTGACAGCACATCATGATCTGGCAAAATCACTATGTGCTGATTACATGAATGGAGAGAAGTGTATGACGCTGATTGGTCACTCATTGGTCAGCGTCATAAACTCCTCTTTACAACGCCCACTTGGTCAAAAGCTAAAAAACACCCAGTTGGGCATTATGAAAGCCATTAGCATAAATCTAAAATAGGTCATAACTCCGTCAATATTGATCGCTTTTCTAAATAAAAAAAACAGTGCTGTAATCTACATTACAGCGCTGATCATATTATGTAGAAGATAGGGCACTAATAATGTGGTGACAGAGCCTCTTTAACTGCAGTTAGGAGGACATTGAATTTTTGTACATAAACAAATTATTATTTAACAGTTGTGTCAACTAACCATTGACCACTATAGAAAAACCTGGAATGGGTCCCCACTCCAGCATGATTAGTTGGAAATTTCAAGGACTAAACAAAATAAGACTCCACCCCCCCCCCCCCCCCAACAAAATGGATTAACCTCATATCAAATCTTTTGAAGGAACACTCTGGGCAAAACTTCTGTCAAAATGTTGTATTTTAAAGGTCTCAGTTTCAAAGATAGACAAGTACCTAGAGCAGTGCATTTAAATGCACACTCCAGGAAAAACGGATGCACTGCGTTATGCAAAGTCTAGGGCCTGAGGGGGTGGTGCATTAAATAGAAAATCTATCTTTGGTGTGCTATGAATCCCTGTGTCATGCACTGCCCTCTCAGGCCCTGCACTAGACAGCACAGTGTATATATTTGTGTGGAGTGTTCCTTTAAATGCACTGCTTTATGTACTTGTCTATCTAATTCCATTAATAGCTACAAACTCAGGGACAAGCAGGATTTTTAAGAGGCGATTATAATTTAATTTAATCTTTATATGGGACAGAGATCTGTTTTTCTGATACAGAGCTCCAAGACCCCTTCTTCCCTTAACACAGCCATATAGTTACATAATAATATCTTGTTCGTCTGAAGCCACCACTAGGAGGAGCTCACTAGGTATTCATACCTCCATTAAACACTAATAAATCTATGTACAGGAAGCTTCCCCTTGAATGAATTTTCTAATTTGACTCTGCTTTTCAATAATGGCTCAGAGCTGGAATTTCAAGTACTAGGAGACCCCTGAGAGCACCCCTGAAACTGGAGATTGACTGTACATTTTATTATACTTAGAATATAGAATGAGACAGTATATCGATATTGCCGAGTCTCCTAATTTTGTTTTTCCTTTTTGGTACAATGTTTCATTTGTAATACAATCACATTTGCTCATGTTTCTAGAAAGTTCTGTATCAAAAAGTTCCTAATAGATAGACTACTTGAAATCTACTAAAATCACAGTTTACATCAATAGCAATAAGAGAGTCCTCGTTCTACTATGTATCTCGCCTAGAGCCTTGGCTTGAGATGATACATGACCATAATGATGACATTACGACTGCTTTCATGCCGGGTTTTTTTTCTGCGCTGGCTAATTGTTCCTTTGTGGGATGCATCTAGTCAAGGTACTCGAGTGGTTGATATGCTGCACCAATTCACTGCACCTGGTCTAAAGAGAAAACGCTTTTGATCACGTTCTGTGTTTATAACATTGAAAGGGAATATTCTCATTAGACCTTTGATAAATCCTTGTGAGGACGAAGAGTCTGAAAAGCAGTTGCTTGGTACAATGAATCTCTTTGTTATTATTGACATGTAGGGCCATATTGAAGCTTAGAAAATCCTCGCTCAAAATGTTTGGATAAGGATCATTGATCAAGAAGATTGGGAATGGGATACATCAGGCATTGGTAGAATTCTATTAAAAACACAACAATTGATGGAGTAGAGAAATAAACTAACAAAGGAAATGGTGATGTTGACTTAGCTGATAGAGACGTGACACTGCCGACACTGCACCAGGACATATCTACTAAGTGATGAAACATTGTAACAACTAAAGCAGCAAATGCTACAAGATAACCTTCAGAGTTTTCCATATATTCAGTTTTTGATGGTTGATCATACGCAATGGTTTTCTATATAATGTTACGCAAAAGGAACATCAGTATATTATGCATTACACTGTTTTTTAATCATTTTTTCATGTATAACTACATCAGCCATGGGACAAAGTAACTGCCCATTTTAGAGCACTGTCTTGAAGGGAGGCAGTCCTGGGGAAGCACAATGGCCAGCTGGCACTGTTGTAGGGGCAATGTAAACAGCTAGCACTGTTGTTGAGTACTGTGAATAGCTGGCCTGTGGGGGTACTGTGGATAGCCAGCAATCTTGTGTGGGCACTGGATAACTGGTAATGATGTAGGGTATTGTGGGTAGCAGGCACTGTAAGCCGGTGACCAATTATTGAAGGTTTTTACCACCTTTTATTTTTCCATAACACCGGTTTCAATTTCCTCTTCTTATCCACCATTATAGACTCCGTGCACAAGTACCAAATGTCTACATAATAATTTTTTTACATTTTGTCACGAGTGTCCTACGAAAGGTGAGAACCCAATGGACAAACACTGCAAAAATAAGTGTCCAGAAGCCCCATGACCGATGTAGCCCTAGTGAAAAGTACTTGCTTCGTAAGTCCTATCAGCGGGTGCAGCAGTGGCCACTTGGGCAGGGTTTAACTTACCCACCAAGGCCCGCATAAACGGAAGTATATCCTGACCCAATGACCCCAAAGAGGAACCCCAAGCCTAAAGGCAATCAGACTCACCCTCTGTTGCCGCTATTGGGGGAACCACCAATGAAACTACAGATGAAGGCTCTAACGGAGGGAGCTGTACAGACCACTGAAGAACCTCTGGAGCCCTTGCCTTTAGATGTACTGTGACGACGATGGTGCCTGTGCCTTCTCTGATAGAAGCCAAATTTGGAGGACTAAGAGCGGAAACTTGCTCTTAGTCCAAGGACCCCGAGGATGATAAAGGGTCTCGGTGTAATGTCTTCTGCATCTCTTATGGTGGGAGGCAGTACTACATCTGGATCTATATCCATCCTTCACCTGACCAGGCTGAGGTGCATGGGCTGAGGCGGGCAATAAAACACCACCAAGAGGGGGAGGGGCAAAAGGGGGAGGATGTATAAATGGGAGAAGGTGTGCCTCTGAGTCTGCATCATTAAAAACTTGCTCCCCTTCACTGCTGTTGATGTAAGGGAAGGGCACTAGAGCCTTGCAATGCAGTACCAGGCAGCACCTGGGGAACCAGACCAGACAGAGCATCAAAGCTAAAGAGGAGGGGAGAATAGGAGGTAAAGAGAGGTGGCAGGGTGGTAGTAGACAGCAGCGGCATACTAGGCCAGAAGGCTGCATGTGGGGCCTCAGTAAAGGGCGTGCCAGTGCACTGCCAAAATAGCCCCGATCCGGAGTTAGTCCCTGCCAGGGCAGCACATGGCTCTGAGAAATCTTTCCGGCGGGCAGATGACCGGTTGCGCTGAGGAGATTAAGAGAGCCTGAAAAGGGTGGGAAGGTGGCACTTACAGGAGGACCAGTGGGGATCCTCTGCATGCGAAAGACCATGAAGCTGGCCAGGAACCCAGCACTAACATCAGTCCCTGGAGCTATAAGGTGACCTTTGCTGAAATTCTGGCCTTCAATTTATCCAACAAGGAATTGCCAGAAGCCATATTGAGTCAAGAACACAGCAGCAGCACAGTCAAGGTAAGCTCGATTTTCACATAGCGCCTAACTACCATCCAGACTGCTTTCATAAACCTGCCCTTTTTCACCAGGCAATAGCCCTGGAAAAATTTGTTGCATCATAAAGGAGGTACTTCAACCAATTCTTAGAGGGGTATCACTCTGCTTACAATCATGGGTTGAGATCTTATACTCTAGTGGACCCTCAAGTAGATCCATATATAGGTATTATAAAGGACAGATTTTACAGAGTTTTAAACCAAACTCTTTTTCACGGAAACAATAGTGCTGTCGCTATTGTTTCATGAAAAAAACGTTATGGAACTCAAACAAATTGAAACGGAAGCATTACCATTGTAAACAGCGGTAATGCAAAAAGGTATCGATAGTTTCCGTTTGGCTTTCCGTTCATCTGTTCTTCCAATGGAATAGATGAATGGAAATTGCAAATGGAACCTAAATGTTGATGTGAACAGGCCCTTAATTCATGCCTCAGATTAAAGTCAACAAAGATGCAGGGATACACTGAATGATCTGGGCCCCTGGGCATTAAAGGTAATGGGCGTCTTACCAACTACAATATTGTAGCGTTTATATACTTAATTTGGGTTAATAAAATGCATTTGAGGAGAACATATTACTTGTATTTTTTTTTCCTTTTAACAGAAGATCTCCCCTCAACATCAGGCATGGAATAACGCAGAGCGTACGCCACGCTGTACAATTTCCTAGGTCACTGTACGATGCCTGAAGAGTTTCGTGCACGGGACGTATTTGGTAATACTAAGGGGCAGTGGGCCCCCTCTGGCTATGGACCCTACCCTGTTTATAGTTCATACTTTCCTCCAAAAGTAATTCAAACTGCATCGCTGGAAAGATTATACTTCTTTCTCATCATTGTCAGGATATAAAACAAACATTCCTTGAAATTTTGAAGAACAGTATCAGTGAAGTCACTGACTACAAATTACATATTATAAAATAGAAATGAGACGTGCAGGGGGTGTCCATGATGGTGATGATGATGAAGAACTCTGCCATGCCTGGAGCCAGTCCACAGGAACATAAATAAAGCTGATGTCTGCCTTATGACCCGACCCGTGTAGTTCTGTATTCTCAGCTGCTCGTTTGCATTGTGCCCCAAACTGCGAATAAAATGAGCACCTGCTTACATGACAGGACCTATGTATACTCAGTGCCAACATCAACTGCATGCCAAGTGAAGGGCATTAGTTCTCATTTCTTTTCAGAAATCCAGGGCATGATGTCTACCATGTGTTGGAGAAACACAGGAAAGAGTCTGCAGCTATTTGAAATTCCACAGCTGCAGAATGTAAAGCCGGCGCATATCTTGTAAGGACTGCAGGACGTATAATGACTGGGCTCACTTGTTTTAGTCTGTCAAAAGATTTGGCTGTTAAAATGGGAATTCACGATGCCAAGTGTGCAGCGAGTCACAGATATGTGAATTATTGTTGCATCTGTAAATGACACACATTATATCTTCCAATAGTGATGCAATAAAGGATGTATGTATTAAGTCAGGCCCCAATAAAAGGCTTAGACGACCTTTTGATCCGTTGAATAGACGAGCAGCTGGGTCGAGGTCCCGAGAGGAGATTCTGATATAGCATGTGATAATCTGACATTATTATTACTATGACTCGACAAAATAGTTCACATTTACTAACTTTTGGGTGTAAAATGGACGTGGAAGCCAAATACAAGTGGGCCAGTGTATGATCCTAGTTGATGCACAGCTTCAATGAGTGGTTGATAAAGCCTAAGAAATTTATCAGAGAGAGATACAGGCAAAGGTGTAAAGTTTGGGGGATAAATCTCCAAGTTTGAAGACGATGTTACTTTATATGCTTTACATTGTATTTTAGGTCCTCTGTGGTATTGTAAATATATTGCACTGTGCCTTTAACTGAGTGCTATCGTCTGCTGTTTTCTGCTGTCATTACATCTAAGCGGCGTTGTAGAAGAAAGTGGCCAGTCCGGCTACTGTGTCATGCATTTATATTATGTGCCCATCCGGTCTGTTGTATTTTTGTTGCATAGATATTGAAGCAATCCTTTCCGAATACTTCAGTGGGAGTGATGAGACAATATTTGCAATTTGCTATGTTCTTTAACATTGTTTTGCACTGTAATATTGTGGCTCTGTTTACAGGCAATTGGAGATCGGCTTGCTTGCAACCTAAATTGTTTGGGTTATATGGCCCCGACCACATTTTGGTCGCGTTTCACTCTGTTTGGATGGTCACGACGGTGGAGCTTGGCTACACTGTGACATCACGCTGGGAGCTGCAGCCTATAAAACGTTGGTGAGTCCACCAAACAGTGTTGAGTGGAAGTTGAAGTGACTGGAGCTTTTGTGTTGTGCTGTTGATAAGATTGTGAAGCTGTTGAGGAAGCAACTGGAAGATGACTGCGCTTTTCTTCGGGCCTGTGGCAGAGGTCCTTACGGGTGAGCTGTGGGTATTAGGCAGGAATCTTCCCGCTGTGTGGTGGCCATTCGTGTGAGCAATGGTTGCAGGCAAGAGCCGGCCCAGGAATAGCAAGTAAGCAGCCAGCCATTTTGTGGCCTACTAGACTTGAATTGCCAGATCAACCTCTGTTTCATGTAGGGACGCCCTTTTCTCTCTCTGTGACAAGAACCAAAGCAAACCAGTCGCTTTCAAGCCCGCCTGAGCCGTGTCTAATACTGGGTCTAAACTCCACTAGCTGGAGAACATTGTGAAAGTAGAGCACCTCTTCAAATAAATCCCAATAAATTCAAATATCTTAGGCTATTAAACCATAGGAAAATCACTTGCCCAATTTTTTCCCTCTCTATGATTTCAGCACTGGCATTAACGCCACATCAAACAACTCCACATCTTTCAGTAAAAGCTGTATTTTTTTCTGAGAAAAAAGGGGGCTCAAATATCTATCAGTGGGGACAAAAGTGGGAATTTTAAGTGTGTGTGGGGGGGCTACATTACTGTTTTGGGGCACACATGGGGCATTATTACATTTTAGGCGGCACACAGGGGGTATTATTATTTCTAAGGGGCACACAGGGACATTATTCACTAGAGATAAGCAAATAGATTCTACATAAATCTAATTAGTTTTGAATTTTAGCGAATCCGAAACTATTGGGATTTGTCTCACACAAATTGCTTAAAATGATGGCTGTAATTTTACCGATCAGAAGAAACCAAGATGACAGAGAAGAAAAAACACATGACCTCGGCGATGGCCCAGCGGGCTTCCCCATAATGCCTTCAGGCAGCCCTTCCTCTAGTTCAGCCAATCATGAAAGGTATAGGTGTTAGTCATTGATGACTCAATGGATGACAGTCATAGCCACTATAAACAGCCCAACCAGGAAATGCTGCTGCTTTGTGGGGATACAGAGAGGAAAGAGAGAGAGGGGGTCAGACAGAGAGTGAGAAACAGTAAAACACAAAATACAGATAGATAGTAGATCAGTGTCAGTGAGTGTTTCATTGTGAGGAGAAGAAAATAGTTAGATTTACAATAGTGTGATAGAGAGATAGGTTTTAAAGAGAGATAGGAGTCAGTCAGTGTCAGTGTGTTAGTTAGGCAGGACAGGCAGACATTGCTGTGAGTGAGTGCTGCTGCAACTATACAATTCTTACATTAGTTTGTGAATCACCAATCTTCATCACATCATTCACAAATCTTCTTCAATGATATTAATCCCTGTGCTGATAGCATGCCGCAGCTCTCTGAAACAGACATCACAGATGTGATGTCACTCATTATTTTGCATATATCTAATAGTGCCACCAAAAATTATCTGTGTCCAGGTGACCATTTGTTTTCAAATAAATAGATGATAAATTTAAATCCTGGTGGTGATAGCGTGCCACTGCCTGCTTACACAGGCGTCACGGACGTGACCTCACTCATTGTTTTGCGTGGGGGATGTCCAGCTGTCGTGGTCCATGTCGGTACCAACGACAGAATAAATGGTAGGTGGAGGAGCCTTAAGAATAATTTTAAAGAACTAGGCTACAAGCTGAAGGGAAGGACCTCCAAGGTTGTATTCTCAGGAATACTGCCTGTGCCATGTGCATCACAGGAAAGACAGCGGGAACTCAGGGAGTTAAATGCATGGCTTAAATCTTGGTGTAGAGGAGAAGGATTTGGGTTCCTAGAGCACTGGGCTGACTTTTCATTGGGGTACAAACTGTATTCTGCAGATGATTTGCACCTAAATGGAAGGGGGTCCGCTGTGCTGGGGGAGAGAATTCTAGCTGGGGTGGCGGAGTATTTAAACTAGGGCTGAGGAGGGAGGTCAATGGGCTGAGGAGGGAGGTCAATGTAGAAAAAAAAGGGGTAGCCAGGTTAGAGAGGGGTCAGACTATATTGATGGGGGGAGAAACAGAATGTGGGGAGAGGACTAGACAACAGGATAAGGAGATCCTTTTGTTACAAAACAGCAGTGTAAATAAAAATGCCCAAATAATGTCAAATCACATTTCTGATAATAAAAGTGAAAAACTGAAAGGCAAGTTAAAGTGTATGTTCACAAATGGCAAAAGTCTAGCAAGCAAAATGGGGGAGCTGGAGGCCTTGGTACTGGAAGAAAATATAGATATAGTTGGTGTTGCTGAAACATGGCTGGACTCTTCACATGACTGGGCTGTAAATCTACAGGGTTTTACACTGTTTCGGAAAGACAGGACAAATAGGAAAGGCAGTGGTGTATGTCTGTATGTGAGAAGCGATATGAAGGTGAGTGTGAAAGAGAGAATAGTGGGTGAAGACTGTGAGGAGGTTGAAACCTTGTGGGTGGAACTAGAAAGGGAGGTAAACACTGAAAAAATTACTTTTGGTGTAATCTATAGACCCCCCAATATAACTGAGGAGATGGAAGGTCAGCTATATAAACAGATGGAGTAGGCTGCACAGGTGGGTACTGTAGTGATAATGAGAGATTTTAATTTCCGGGATATTAATTGGTGTCATGGTCCGGCTTCAACTGCAAAGGGGAGACATTTTCTCGACCTGTTGCAGGAAAAATTTATGGGCCAGTTTGTGGAAGACCCGACTAGAGGTGAAGCTCTGTTGGATCTGGTCATTTCTAATAATGCAGAGCTTGTTGGGAATGTCAATGTTCGTGAAAACCTCGGTAACAGTGATCACAATATAGTTACATTTTACCTATACTGTAAAAAACAAACGCAGGCTGGGAGGGCAAAAACATTTAATTTTAAGAAAGCCAATTTCCCCAGGATGAGAGCTGCAATTCAGGATATGGACTGGGAAGAACTAATGTCAAATAATGGAACAAATGATAAATGGGAGATTTTCAAATCTACTTTGGGTTATTATAGTGCAAAATTTATTCCTATAGGTAACAAGTATAAACGACTCAAATTAAACCCCACATGGCTTACACCTTCTGTGAAAGGGGCAATACATGACAAAAAAAGGGCATTTAAAATCTGTAAAAATGTAATAAAATTAGCAAAAATACAAAATGAAAGGCAGGTGGCCAAGGATAGTAAAACAAATCCCAAAAAATTCTTCAAGTATATAAATGCTAAAAAGCCAAGGTCTGAACATGTAGGACCCCTAGATAATGGTAATGGGGAGTTGGTCACAGGGGATCAAGAGAAGGCAGAGTTACTAAATGGGTTCTTTAGCTCTGTATATACAACTGAAGAAAGAGCAGCTGATGTAGCCGGTGCCAGTGCTGTTAATATATCAGTTGATATAATGAATTGGATGAATGTAGATATGGTCCAAGCTAAATAAAACACATGTACACAAGGCCCCGGGACCAGATGGGTTACACCCTAGTATTCTTAAAGAGCTTAGTTCAGTTATTTCTGTCCCCCTTTTCATAATATTCAGAGAATCTCTAGTGACTGGAATAGTGCCAAGGGACTGGCGCAGGGCAAATGTGGTGCCTATTTTCAAAAAGGGCTCTAGGTCTTCCCCGGGTAATTATAGACCAGTAAGCTTAACCCCTTCGCGCTCAGGTCAGTAATAGTACGTCCTGCTAAGTAGAACGTTCGCGCTCAGGTCAGTACTATTACTGACCTGAGTAAACACGGCACCATTTAATCCCGGCGCGTGCTTGAGCTGTGATAACTGCTGTTTCTGACAGCAGGCTATCACAGCTTAGTGTGCAGGGACCGATCGCGGTGGTCCCCGCCGATTAACCCCTTAGAAGCCGCGTTCAATAGCGATCGCGGCTTCTTAGGGGTTAAGCTGCCATCGCCGGCCTGCTACACGATAGCGGGCCGTGATGGCTACTATGGCAACCAGAATCCTAACAATGGACTCTGGCTACGCCATCGACGGAAGCCTAGTGGGTCCCGACAAAGTCAGGACCCACTATGCTTGCTGTCAGCGAACAGCTGACAGCTCTAATACACTGCACTACGTATGTAGTGCAGTGTATTAGAATAGCGATCAGAGCCTCCTGCCCTCATGTCCCCTAGTGGGACAAAGTAAAAAAAGGGTGAAAAAGTAAAAAAAAGTTGTGTAAAAATAAGAAAATAAAAGATTTAAAAGTAATAAAAGTAAAAGTCCCCCTTTTTCCCTTATCAGTTCTTTATTATTAATAAAAATATATAAATAAACAAATAAACTATACATAATTGGTATCGCCGCGTCCGTAACGTCCTGAACTACAAAACGATGTCGTTATTTATCCCGCGCGGTGAACGCCGTAAGAGAAAATAATAATAAACCGTACCACAATCACAATTGTTTGGTCACTTCACCTCCCAAAAAATGGAATAAAAAGAGATCAAAAAGTCGCACGTACCTAAAAATGGTACTGATCGAAACTACAGTTCGTTACGCAAAAAATAAGTCCTCGCACGACTTTCCTGATGGAAAAATAAAAACGTTCTGGCTCTTAGAATAAGGTAACACAAAAAGTGAATGATTGTTTACAAAACGTATTTTATTGTGCAAACGCCATAAGACATAAAATAAAACTATAAACATCTGGTATCGCCGTAATCGTATCGCCCCGCAGAATAAAGTGAATATGTCATTTATAGCGCACGGTGAACGCTGTAAAAAAAATGGAATAAAAAACAATAGTAAAATTGCTGTTTTTTTAGTCACCACGCCACCTAAAAATAGAATAAAAACTGATCAAAAAGTCGCATGCACCCCAAGAAAACTACAATGGATTCCTCAAGGTCTCTAGTTTCCAAAAAGGGGTCACTTTTGGGGGGTTTCCACTGTTTTAGCACCACAAGACCTCTTCAAACCGGACATGGTGCCTAATAAATTAAATTAATTAAATGTCACCTCTACTTTGCTCTAAATTCCTGTGAAACACCTAAAGGGTTAATAAACTTTTTAAATGCTGTTGTGAATACTTTGAGGGGTCTAGTTTCTGAAATGGGGTGTTTGATAGGGGTGTCTAATATATGGGCCCCTCAAAGCAACTTCAGAACTGAGCTGGAAACTAAAGAATAAAATAAAAATGAGGCAATACTTCGCTTCTTACATTATACTCATAATGAGCCGTGCCCACCCCGAGATGACCCCAGTTTTGACCGTTTGTATAAACGGAGACCCCTATTAGACCATTTCAGTGCCCGGTTTTCCCAAGCATTCACCCCCGAGAAGTGTATTTCTATAGATGAATCCCTGGTACATTTGAAAGGGAGGGTTCAATTCCGCCAGTACCTGCCGGGTAAGAGGGCAAGGTATGGCGTGAAGATGTATTAGCTGTGCGAGAGTGCATCAGGGTATACCTACAAATTTAGGATATATAAAGGGAAGGACACCAGTACTCAGCCCCCAGAATGCCCCCCCCCTTACTGGGAGTTAATACAAAAATTGTGTGGATTTGGTGCACCCACTGCTGGACCAGGGTTACCACCTCTACCTGGATAATTTTTATACCAGCGTCCCACTCTTCAACTGCCTCGCTTCCAGAAGTCCTGCGGCATGCGACACTGCTAGAAGAAATCTGAGAGGCCTCCCTAAGACTCTGCAGGGCAAACGCTCAGAAGGGGTGAGAGCAGGGCACAATCTAGCAGCAACATATTGTGTGTCAAGTACAAGACCAGGGAGATGCCACACCAGTACCCATGTACCTGTACGAGGTACCAGTACAGAGACCCCCAAACCAGACTGCATCCTGGACTACAATAGGTACATGGGAGGGGTGGACTTGTCAGATCAAGTCCTGAAGCCTTACAGTACTTCTGGAAGCGGGGCCACAAGCATCGTACCAGGGCAACACTTTTTAGGAGAAGTTCCCCAAACTGGCAAGAAGGGAAAAAGTCAAAAGAGGTGCAGAGTCTGCTATAAGAGGGGGATAAGGAAGGACACAATATATCAATGTGACGCGTGTCCCGAAAAACCAGAGCTCTGTATGAAAGAGTGTTTTAAAATTTATCATCCATCCCTTTATTTTTAATTTACCCCAGTTTTACTCGCTCTGATCCACTTCGCACAGCTTACCCCTCCTCATCTTTCCCCTCTGAGCCCTGCTGTATGCCCAGGCAGCTGATAACAGCCACATGTAGGGTATTGCCGTACCCGGGAGAGCCAACATTACAGTTTATGAGGTGTATATCTCCGGTGACGCATGCTGGGCACAATATATCGGACACTGAATTGGCATATATGTATAGAAAATTGCAAATTTCACTCTGCACCAACTGCTGCACATTATCTTTTACACAATACCTGTGGGGTCAAAATGCTCACTACACCTCTAGATGAATGCCTTAAGGGGTGTAGATTTTAAAACAGGGTCACTTCTTGGGGGTTTCAACTGTACTGGTACCTTAGGGGCTTCTGCGTACAAGACTTAGCACCAGAAAAGCTCCAGTAGGCCAAATGGTGGTCCTTTCCTTCTGAGTCCTGCCGTGTGCCCAGGCAGCTAATAACAGCCACATGTAGGGTATTGCCGTATCCGGGAGAGCCCACATTACAGTTTATGGGGTGTATGTCTCCGGTGGCACATGCTGGGCACAATATATCGGACACTGACATGGCATATATATATAGAAAATTGCAAATCTCACTCTGCACCATCTGCTGCGCATTATCTTTTACACAATACCTGTGGGGTCAAAATGCTCACTACACCTCTAGATGAATTCCTTAAGGGGTGTCGTTTTTAAAACGGGGTCACTTCTCGGGGGTTTCAACTGTACTGATACCTCAGGGGCTTCTGCACACACGACTTAGCACCAGAAAATTCCCAGTAGGCCACATGGTGGTCCTTTCCTTCTGAGCCCTCCCATGGGCCCAAACGGCAGTTTATCACCACAAATAGGGTATTTCCACACTCAGGACAAATTGGGCAACAAAATGCGGTATTTTATTCCTTGTGAAAATAAGAAATTTTGAGCCAAAACTACCTCTTATTGGAAAAAATATATATTTTTTTAATTCACAGCCCAATTCAAATAAATTCTGTGAAAAAACTGTGGGGTCTAAATGGTCACAACACCCATAAATAAATTCTTTGAGGGGTGTAGTTTCCAAAATGGGGTGACTTCTGGTGGGTTTCCATTGCTTTGATACCTTTGGGGCTCTGCAAATGCAACATGGCACCAGAAAACCAATCCAGCAAAATCTGGGCTCCAAAGAACACATAGCGCTCCTTTCCTTCTGAGGCCTCCCATGGGCCCAAACGGCAGTTTATGGCCACAAATAGGGTACTGCCGCACTCAGGACAAATTTGGCAACAAAATGGGGTATTTTATTCGTTGTGAAAATAAGACATTTTGAGCCAAAACTACATCTTATTGTAAAAAAGTTTTTTTTTTTAAATTCACAGCCCAATTCAAATAAGTTCTGTGAAAAAACTGTGGGGTCTAAATGGTCACAACACCCATAAATAAATTCCTTGAGGGGTTTTGTTTCCAAAATGGGGTCACTTTTGGTGGGTTTCCATTGCTTTGATACCTCTGGGGCTCTGCAAATGCGACATGGCACCCGAAAACCAATCCAGCAAAATCTGGACTCCTAAGAACACATAGCGCTCCTTTCCTTCTGAGCCCTCCCATGGGCCCAAACAGCAGTTTATCACCACAAATGGGGTATTGCCGCACTCAGGACAAATTGGGCAACAAAATGGGGCATTTTGTTCCCTGTGAAAATAAGAAATTCTGATCAAAAATGACATCTTATTGGAAAAATTGTCATTCTTTTAATTTCACAGCCCAATTCAAATACGCGCTGTGAAAAAACTACGGGGTCAAAATGGTAACAATAACCATAAATTAATTCCTTGAGGGGTGCAGTTTCCAAAATGGGGTCAGTTTTGGGGAATTCCTACTGTTTTGGCACCTCAACACCTCTCCAAACCTGGCATGCTGCCTAAAATATATGCTAATAAAAAAGCACCACCAAAATGCACTAGGTGCTTCTTTGCTTCTGGGGCTTGTGTTTTAGTCCACGAGCGCAGTAGAGCCACATGTGGGACATTTCTAAAAACTGCAGAATCTGGACAATACATATTTAGTTGTGTTTCTCTGGTAAAACCTTCTTTGTTACAGAAAAAAAAATAGAATAAAATTGAAATTCAGAAAGAAAAACGAAATTTGCAAATTTCACCTCCACTTTGCTTTAATTCCTGTGAAATGCCTGAAGGGTTAAAAAACTTTCTAAATGCTGTTTTGAATACTTTGCGGGGTCTAGTTTTTAAAATGGGGTGCTTTATGGCGGTTTCTAATACATAGGCCCCTCAAAGCCACTTCAGAACTGAACAGGTACCTTAAAAAAAAGGCTTTTGAAATTTTCTTAAAAATATGAGAAATTGCTGTTTATGTTCTAAGCCTTGTAACGTCCAAGAAAAATAAAATAATGTTCAAAAAACGATGCCAATCTAAAGTAGACATATGGGAAATGTGAACTAGTAACTATTTTGGGTGGTATAACCGTCTGTTTTTCAAGCAGATGCATTTAAATTCTGAAAAATTCTATTTTTTCTAAATTTTCTCTAAATTTTGCAATTTTTCTCAAATAAAGACTGAATCTATCGACCAAATTTTACCACGAACATGAAGCCCAATGTGTCACGAGAAAACAATCTCAGAATCGCTTGGATAGCTTTAAGCATTCCGACGTTATTACCACATAAAGTGAAATATGTCAGGAGAAAAAGTGGAATGATCCAGCGCTGAGTCCAGTCAGAGTTTTAAAAAGGAATCGATGTTCCCATCTTTATTGGGGTGAATGTATAAAATAGTGTAGAGACGCAATCCCAAAGAAGAGTGAGTAGGCAGTAGTGCCCTAGCCTACGCGTTTCGAGCAGCTCCTGTGCTCTTAATCATGGCAAATTTTTCTTTGCCATGATTAAGAGCACAGGAGCTGCTCGAAACGCGTAGGCTAGGGCACTACTGCCTACTCACTCTTCTTTGGGATTGCGTCTCTACACTATTTTATACATTCACCCCAATAAAGATGGGAACATCGATTCCTTTTTAAAACTCTGACTGGACTCAGCGCTGGATCATTCCACTTTTTCTCCATTGCACATACCGCCAGCCGTAGCGGAGATCCGAGTGAGGAGTCAAGAGACGCAACAAACTGGTGAGCTGGAGGTTTCCTCCCTTTACTATTTTCTTCTGAAATATGTCAGATTTGAAAAATGGGCTCTGAGCCTTAAGGCCCAAACTAGGCTGCGTCCTTAAGGGGTTAACATCCATCGTGGGGAAAATGTTTGAGGGGCTATTGAGGGACTATATACAGGATTATGTGACAATAAATAGTATTATAAGTGACAGCCAGCACGGTTTTACTAAAGACAGAAGTTGTCAAACAAACCTAATCTGTTTTTATGAAGAGGTGAGCAGAAGCCTAGACAGAGGGGCCGCTGTGGATATAGTGTTTTTGGACTTTGCATAGGCATTTGACACTGTCCCCCATAGACGCCTAATGGGTAAATTAAGGACTATAGGTTTAGAAAATATAGTTTGTAATTGGATTGAGAATTGGCTCAAGGACCGTATCCAGAGAGTTGTGGTCAATGATTCCTACTCTGAATGGTCCCCGGTTATAAGTGGTGTACCCCAGGGTTCAGTGCTGGGGTCACTATTATTCAACTTATTTATTAATGATATAGAGGATGGGATTAATAGCACTATTTCTATTTTTGCAGATGACACCAAGCTACGGAGTAATGTTCAGTCTATGGAAGATGTTCATGAATTGCAAGCGGATTTAAACAAACTAAGTGTTTGGGCATCCACTTGGCAGATGAAGTTTAATGTAGATAAATGTAAAGTTAAGCACATGGGTACGAACAACCTGCATGCATCATATGTCCTAGGGGGCGCTACACTGGGGGAGTCACTTGTTGAGAAGGATCTGGGTGTACTTGTAGATCATAAACTAAATAACAGCATGCAATGTCAATCAGCTGCTTCAAAGGCCAGCAGGATATTGTCGTGTATTAAAAGAGGCATGGACTCGCGGGACAGGGATGTAATATTGCCACTTTACAAAGCATTAGTGAGGCCTCATCTAGAATATGCAGTTCAGTTCTGGGCTCCAGTTCATAGAAAAGATGCCCTGGAGTTGGAAAAAATACGAAGAAGAGCAACGAAGCTAATTAGGGGCATTGAGAATTTAAGTTATGAGGAAAGATTAAAAGAATTAAACCTATTTAGCCTTGAAAAAAGACGACTAAGGGGGGACATGATTAATTTATATAAATATATTAATGGCACATACAAAAAATATGGTGAAATCCTGTTCCATGTAAAACCCCCTCAAAAAACAAGGGGGCACTCCCTCCGTCTGGAGAAAAAAAGGTTCAATCTGCAGAGGGGACAAGTCTTCGTTACTGTGAGAACTGTGAATTTATGGAATAGCCTACCGCAGGAGCCGTCACAGCAGGGACAGTAGATGGCTTTAAAAATGGGTTAGATAATTTCCTAGAACAAAAAAATATTAGCTCCTATGTGTAGAAATTTTTCCTTCCCTTTTCCCGTCCCTTGGTTGAACTTGATGGACATGTGTCTTTTTTCAGCCGTACTAACTATGTAACTATGTAACTATGGATGTTGCACTCTGGGTAAATTTAGAGGTGGGAATCATGAGGGGGGCAAGGAGCCCCTGCGATGGCGGACATAACATTGGTGCAACCTGTTGTTACCACCAGTTACCATCCTTTTACCCATAGCTATATATGTTGCTGTCACTTTGACATTATTAATGCAGTCTTGGCATTAAAGAGCTTGAAAGGGGTTGACTACCGTCTTAGAAGACCTCAAAGTGTCATACACAACTTTTCAGGGCAATCGGGGCACTTTTAATTTGCAACTAATTTATTGGGCCCAAAATGGACCCAAAACGAATATCGGAAAATTCGCTCTTCTCTTTTAGTGATACATCTTAGGAGGGGACCCCCAATCACATTTTTTCCCTGGAAGGAGAGCTTTGTGATCATTGAGGCATATCAATTGGGAGGACATGTACACCACTAACTAAGATGCATGAAAGGGTGCTTACTGCTTATATTATTCCTTTTATTATCTTATCACATATATTGAGTCATCTGCTGTTGTGGTCAACCACAGCACTGGTCTCCACAGGCATCACATGTGGGAGCTTTCCGTTGGCTAGTCTTATGATAAATCTGTATATAGTTTACCCTTTCTTGTGACTGTTGTTTATCAGCTTCCTCACATAAGATTGACTAAAGTAAATTACCAAAATTAATTGTGAGCAAAGACACTGCAGAGAATTTTGTGGTATTTAAATATAAGAAAGATAGACAGATAGATAGATAGATAGATAGATAGATAGATAGATAGATAGATAGATAGATAGATAGATAGATAGATAGATAGATAGATAGATAGATAGATAGATAGATAGATAGATAGATAGATAGATAGATAGATAGATAGATAGATAGATATTAGGTAGATGATAGATAGACAATATGTATTATATAGAATATATATTCTCAACGCTTTAACTCTGTTGAGGTAGATGTAAAAAGTGTATAACCATCCATCTCACCTCTTCATAGACAGCAGATATGATGTGTGACAATGTTCTCCTCTTTTCAGCCAGTGAATCTCCATTCTGTTCTGATGAAATTTTTTTCGGACTCGTGAGGAAATTAAATTTTGCAGCCGTTACTGGCCATAAATGAAAAAGCAGATCTTATATTTACGAAGCTTATGTGACTGGTGAAAGTAAATGAAATCCACGTAAAAAGTTTCCTTCTCTCTAAACCAGACTCTTACTGTTAGCCTAGAGGATGAATAGAGCAACTCCTAATACGTAGATTTAATAATCTGAAGGGATTTATTAAGTGGAGAGACGGACCTATGGACAAATGAATTTTTGTAGCCAAAAATCAGGTCCTAGCCAAGTTTCCAAAACATTTTGCTGGATAAACAGCCCATTGCCAACATCTAAACTCAGTTCTCATTCCATCTGTATTATGCTTAATTATGGAAAAAATAGCCTCTTGCTGCCAGGCTTATGAGGGCAATGAACACGTTCTTTGATAAGACTGTTATTGTAAGTCTGGTGGGATTTTGTCTCCTGGACGGAACTATCTAGATGAAATTCCAAGGGCTAACCCAGTATTACTGTCCTCAAATTGAAGCTCAATTTTTTTTATTTTAGCTTTGTGTTCCTTAAGAGATTGAAACTGGTGAAGCTTATGCGTCTTGGCTGCTTCTCAAAGGGAGATCTATGAGAGAATGTTCCTCTCCATGTGTCTACTGTCCATCTAGAGGATTAGCCGGATAGTGAATTTGATTTCATCCAATTAATTGAAGCTCTCTAAGTGCAGAAGCAGGAGCTCACGTCGAAAGTTTTCAGATGTTCAGACATTACTTCATGTTGGACTTGTAGAATCATTCATTTTATTTAAGATAAAATTAGATGGACCATCTCACGTTGATTTGAATCTATTCAATTTGTGAGATTAAAGGGGTTGTCCAGTTTCGAAGACCCACATTCATACACCCTATTAGGGAATTCTGAGTAAATAGAGGGGGGGGGGGTCCTCTGCTCAGGATCCTCATTTCTTTACCAGTGTGGAGAGCGGGTACAAAGAGTGTTTCCCTCTCTGGAGGACCTGTCCTGCATTACACAGACAACACATTGATATCAATGGACACTGCGTAATGATTAATTTCTCCTGTGGTGGTGCTGCAGGAAAACTGAACACTTACTGCCAGGTTTCCCCACAGATAAAAGCTGATTGCTGAGGGCCCAGCAAGGGGACACTGTGTGATCTGGATATTGTACCAAAGGTGAGTGAATGTCTCGAAATTTGCTTCAGGTCCGATTTGATCGAATCGACCATCCGATTCGGTCTGAATAAATTGCCCTGATAGCCCTGAAAACTCGTGTCTGACTCTCTTATGTCTTCTAGGACTATATCCAACTCCTTTCTGGCTTTTTAACATCAAGTCCGCATTTCTTGACCAGAGTGGAGAGCGGTTACAAAGAAAGTCTCTCGCTCTTGAGGACCTGTCCTGTATTACACAGACAACACATTGATATGAATGGACACTGTGTAATGATTAATTTCCGCTGTGGTGGCGCTGCAGTAAAATTGAAGACTTACTGCCAGGTTTCCCCACAGATAAAAGCTGATTGCTGAGGGCCCAGCAGGGGGTCTGGACCATATCCAACCCCTTTCAAGCTTTTTAACATCAAGATCGCATTAGTAAGGTTATCCACATATACCCTCATGATTGGCTGTCCTAGAGGGAAGGATAACCGCAGTGCATTTTGGGAACGCTGTCTGAAAGGCATTATGGGGAAGAACGCCCAATGTTATGTGATCCTTCTTCTAATCTGTTATATTACGTCTGGCACTTGCTGGCAGTCACATTTTTGCTGTGATTTGTGCGCCGTGAACCCCAAAAGATTTGAATCCGAAACTTTTGAGAAATTTGGATAAAATTTGATAAGTGTAGAATTGATCCGCTCATTTCTACAAGGAACCCTTCGAATAAGTAGGGACTGTCCAAAGAGGAAAACCCCTTTACAGAGGTTATCTAAGCTAGACAAATACCTTACAAAATGCAGCTGATCACTGCAGTTTGCTTAAGGCTTCGACATATGTCCAATGTAGTAACCTTAGGGTGGAGCATGTGAACTTTTTCTGCCCTGGACCACCAGGGACTTTAGCCTTAACCCTTCACTGTTTAGGAATTGTATGGTGGTATTATTTAGATACTGAATAGCAATTTTGATTGGTCTTTGAATGGCAGTATTGTGGGGGAAATATATGGCACGTCCTTTCGGCATACGTTTGGACGTATGCGCCGCCATTCCCTTTTTTCATCTTCTCAAGGAAACATCTAGTGCACAGTATGCAGATTTCTTGAATGGGACCTTATAGGCGACATATGCCACTGTATGGTATACAGTGGCATATTCAGGGATTTATGTTCGGTGCATATAACAGGAGATTTCCCCGACATATGTGCTGAGCATAAAGCCTGAACGCTATGTGAACATAGCATTTTTTTTTTGTATTAAATGCCAGTTTTGTTTATACATTGAAGGCAGTGGCGTAACTACCACCGTAGCAGCAGTAGCGGCTGCTACGGGGCCCGCGGCATGAGGGGGCCCGTGTCGCTCGCCGGCACGGGCCCCCACCATGGCCGGAGGCTCCGCTAGCAGCCGCTATGGCTGCTACAGCGGGACGCCACTGAACAGTACGGCAGAGCAGGGAGGTATCTCCCCGCTCTGCCATTAAAGAAAAGACATGTATCCCCTATGCACAGGACAGGGGATACATGTGTGATCGCTGGCATTGATAGGGAGAACGGGGGACTGAAAGTCCCCTGAAGTTCTCCATCACAAACCTCGGACTTCCGGGGTCTGTGTCGGCAGCTCCGTAGAAATGAATGGAGCGCCGGTCCCGCTTGTGCGCATGCGTGACCAGCGCTCCATTCATTTTTACAGAGCTGCGCAGACGCCGGAAATCAGAGGTTAGTCATGGAGAACTTCAGGGGGACTTTCGGTCCCCCGTTCTCCCTATCGCTGCCAGCGATCACACATGTCTCCCCTATCCTGTGGATATCCTGTGGAGAGGGGATACATGTCTTTTATTAGGACACATTGTAGGTCGCATTTTTTTGGGAGGGGGGACGCTGTATGGCGTTCCCTACAGGGGGGACGACGCTGTATGGCGTTCCCTACAGGGGAGACGACGCTGTATGGCATACCCTACAGGGGGGGGGACGCTGTATGGCATTCCCTACAGGGGGGGGGTGCGCTGTATGGCGTTCCCTACAGGGGGGGACACTGTATGGCGTTCCCTACAGGGGGGGACGCTGTATGGCGTTCCCTACAGGGGGGGCTGTATGGCATTCCCTACAGACCCCCCCTGTAGGGAACGCCATACAGACTCCCTGTAGGTAACGCCATACAGTCCCCCCGTAGATAACGCCATACAGTCCCCCCTCTAGATAACACCATACAGCCCCCTCTGTAGATAACGCCATGCAGTCCCCCTGTAGATAGCGCCATACAGCCCCCTGTAGATAGCGCCATACAGCCCCCCTGTAGATAGCGCCATACAGCCCCCCTGTAGATAGCGCCATACAGCCCCCCTGTAGATAGCGCCATACAGCCCCCCTGTAGATAGCGCCATACAGCCCCCCTGTAGATAGCGCCATACAGCCCCCTCTGTAGATATCTACAAAGGGCTGTATGGCGTTATCTACAGGGGGGCTGTATGGCGCTATCTACAGGGGGGCTGTATGGCGTTATCTATGGAGGGGGCTGTATGGCGTTATCTACGGGGGGGGCTGTATGGCGTTATCTACAGGGAGGCTGTATGGCGTTATCTACAGGGGGGCTGTATGGCGCCATCTACAGGGGGGACTGTGTGGCGTTATCTACAGGGGGGCTGTATGGCGCTATCTACAGGGGGGCTGTATGGCGCTATCTACAGGAGGGCTGTATTGCGTTATCTACAGGGGGGCTGTATGGCGTTATCTACGGGGGGTACTGTATGGCGTTACCTACAGGGGGGCTGTATGGCGTTATCTACAGGGGGGCTATATGGCGTTATCTATGGGGGGCTATATGGCGTTATCTACAGGGGGGCTGTATGGCGTTATCTACGGGGGGGCTGTATGGCGTTATCTATGGGGGGGGCTGTATGGCGTTATCAAAAGGGGGGGTTTGTAAAAAAGGCACTATCTACAAGGGGGGGGGGTTGTGTGACACCCAGCGGAGGGGGGGCCCCAGTCAAAAGTTTGCTATGGGGCCCAGTCTTTCCTAGTTACGCCCCTGATTGAAGGACACTATTGTGTGGGAAATATATAGTAGTCTTATGTGGGCAATACATGGTAGTATTATTTGGGTACCATACAGAAGTATTATTTAACATTGTGTGCCATTTTTCAAGTATAAACATTCAGGTAAAATTTTTATATGTATGTGTGTTTTATATATACAGGGTGGGCCATTTATATGGATACACCTAAATAAAATGGGAATGGTTGGTGATATTAACTTCCTGTTTGTGGCACATTAGTATATGGGAGGGGGGAAACTTTTCAAGCTGGGTGTTGACCATGGCGGCCATTTTGAAGTTGGCCATTTTGTATCCAACTTTAGTTTTTTCAATGGGAAGAGGGTCATGATACACATCAAACTTATCGAGAATTTCACAAGAAAAACAATGGTGTGCTTAGTTTTAACGTTACTTTATTCTTTCATGAGTTATTTACAAGTTTCTGACCACTTATAAAATGTGTCCAAAGTGCTGCCCATTGTGTATATGTATATATGTATATATATATATATATATATATATATATATATATATATATATGTATATATGTTCTTTGGCATGCATTATACGGTTGCAACAGGTCCAAGAGAGGCAGGATTCAGTTCATATAATGGGAACATAAAGCAAGTTAAACTCAATCTCTAGTTAAAAAGTGAAATCTTACATCCCCAAGTATTCCTTAGTGAGAGTGCCCCAGATCTGATGTGTCATATGGCATCGGTGGCGGATTATGTAGACCATTGGCCCTGGGCTGTTACCCAAATTTGGGCCCCCCTTCTCCACCGCTGCCCTGCCGCGCCGTAACTATTGTTAACATGACCTTTTTGTGCAAGCATTAACAAATGGGTGTTACGATTCCCCATGTCAAAGGGCTGTGTCCCTACATACTGATAGTCTCCAACTATCGCTGAGAGGGGAATGGTAACACGCATTTGTCTATCTAGGGCTGGCCTTAGGGGTGTGCGACTTGTACCATTGCACAGGGCTCATCACTCGAGTAGGTGGTAGGGGGCACTGCGCTGGCTCCCTTCCCCTGCTTGTTTCAGTAGCGCCCGGGCCCGGCGACTCAGCAGTCGCCTTTCCGCACGGGCGCTTCTTCAATCAGTGGCGTCACTACCGATGTAGCAGCCATAGCAGCTGCTAGCGGTGACACCGGGCATGAGGGCGCCTGTGGCGCCCTACCCATTGACAGCAGCACCGCAGCAGCCACGATAGCAGAGCAGAGGGGTATCTCCCTGCTCTGCTATCTACTAGTGGCCACTGTATTCCACTGTATTCTGGGATTCCGCTCCTGGACAGAGTGCTTGATGTCTCTGTCCATATATGGACAGTGACATCAGGGGCATCTCCTTAAGTGGAATCCCCACCCACAGCATTGCCGACTCTGTGACCGGGCATTCCACTCCAGGAGAAGCTTTTGACGTCACTGTCCATAAATGGACAGAGACGTCTGGGGCTTCTCCTGGAGTGGAATCCCCGATGCTGTGACTGGGATTACACTCCAGGAGGAGCCAGTGACGTCACTGTCCATAAATGGACACAGACGACAAGGGCTTCTCCTGGAGTGGAATCCCCGGTCATAGCGTCGGCAAAACTGTGGACGGGGATTCCGCTTCAGGAGTTGTCCCTGATGTCACTGTCCATATATGGACAGGGACATCAAAAGGAGCACTCCAGGAGCGGAATCCCCATCCACAGGGGGATTCCGCTCCTTCAGGGAACTACACTGGCGCTATCTACAGGAAGGGGGGTGTGCTATCTACAAGGGGGCTGTGTGGCACTACCTACTATGTTACTGTGTGGCACTACCTACAAGGGGGCTGTGTGGCACTACCTAAAAGGTGGCTGTGTGGCACTACCCACCAGGGGGCTGTGTAACGCTACCCACCAGGGGGCTGTGTGGAGTGGCACTACCTAATGGGTGCTGTGTGGAACTACCTACAAGAGGGCTTTGTGGCACTACCTACAGGGGGCTATGTTGCACTACCTACAGGGGGCTGTATGGCATTACCTACAATGGGGCTGTGTGGCACTATCTACAGGTGGCTTTGTGGCACTACCTACAAGGGGGCTGTGTCACTACTTTCAGGGGGCTGTGTGGCGCTATCTACAGGGGGCTGTGTGGCACTACCTACAAGGGGGTTGTCTGTCACTATCTACAGAGGGAATCTGTGAGTGGGGGGCTGATAGTCATTTTAATGTGAGTGCTGAGCTGATGGTCATTTTACTGTGAGTGGGAGCTGATGGTAGCTAAAGGCTCATGGGCCCCAATGCAAAAATTCTTACTGGGCCCCCCCCGCAAACTTCTCATGGCCGACGGTCCGCAGCTTTCAGCTGCATCGCTGGGTCTCCTAAGTGACCCAACAATGCAGCACTAGCAGCCGGGGGCGTCACTAAGGCTGGGTTCACACACCCTATTTACGGACGTAATTCGGGCGTTTTAGCATTGAATTACGTCCGAAAATGCGGCTCAAAAGCGTTGGCAAACATCTGAATGGGTCTTACGATGTTCTGTGCCGACGGTCATTTTTTTTACGCGCCGCTGTCAAAAGGCGGCGCGTAAAAAAGACGCCCGCATCAAAGAGGTGTCTGTCACTTCTTCAGACGTAAATGGTGCCGTTTTCCATGGACTCCATAGAAAAACAGCTCCAATAACGTCCGTAATGGACGCAGCGAAAGACGCCTGCACATGCCATTACGGTTGAAATTACGGTGCTGTTTTCTCCTGAAAACAGCACCGTAATTTCAGCCGTAACGGACGCTGCCGTGTGAACATACCCTCAGGGCTTAAAATGTCAGGGAAATAGCCCCAATACATATGTGTCCGCCCAAAAAAATGTGTGTATAGGAGACAGCATAGCATATCTATAGCACTACGACCCTATAAACTATGGATAGGATTAGATACAGTGGCTCAGCAGACAGTATCACACATGATAGGATTAGATACAGTGGCCCAGCAGACAGTATCACACATGATAGGATTAGATACAGTGGCTCAGCAGACAGTATCACACATGATAGGATTAGAGATAGGGCCCAGCAGACAGTATCACACATGATAGGATTAGATACAGTGGCTCAGCAGACAGTACCACACATGATAGGATTAGATACAGTGGCTCAGAAGGCAGTATCACACATGATAGGATTAGATACAGTGGCTCAGCAGACAGTATCACACATGATCGGGTAAGATATAGGGCCCAGCAGACAGTATCACACAAGATACGATTAGATACAGGGCCCAGCAGACAGTATCACACATGATTGGATTAGATACACAGCTCAGCAGACAGTATCACACATGATTGGATTAGATACAGGGCCCAACTCGCTGACATTGCGGCTCCAGCGCTGGACCCAGGATAGGTAAGAATAATAATTTTGCTTCTTTATGTGTTACTGATTATTTTTGTGTGTTTGTGTTTTTTTTACAGGTTCGGTTGTTGGACTTCTGATTCGAGGACTTCAATGACGGCGTTTTTTTATTCTCAATAAAATGGTTAATGAGGGTTGTGTTTTTTTATTTCAATAAAATATTTTTTCTATGTGCTTGTATCTTTTTAAACTTTATTATCACCGCCTTAGTAAAGGCCGCTGGCTGATTGACAACCTCCATTACCAAGGCGAGGCTTAATGTTAGCCGGTGCAGAGGCTACACTAAGCCCCATTATTACCCCGATACCCACCGCCACCAGGGGTACTGGGAAGAGCCGGGTACGAACCAGTACCCGACCATCTGTAGTGATGGGCAGGCACCGGGGTGGCCGCAGGCTGGTAGTATTAGGCTGGGGAAGGCCAAAAACAGTGGCCCTTCCCACCCTTGTAATGCTGCCTGCTGCTGCTGTGTTGTATCTGGCTGGTTATGAAAATTGGGGGGGACCCCACATCGTTCTTTCCAATAATTATTATTATTTTTTTTAAATGACGTGGGGTCCCCCCCATTTTTCATAACCAGCCAGATACAATAAAGTAGCAGCAGCCTAGCATCACCAGGGTAGGAAGGGCCACTGTTTTTGGCCTTTCCCCTCCTGACAATACAAGCCTGCGGCCACCCCAGTGGCCGACCATCACTACAGATTGTCATATACTGGATCGTACCCGACTCTTCCCAGCACCCCTGGTGGCGGTGGGTACCGGGGTAATAAAGGGGGTTAGTGTACTGTCTGTGGGACCCTGTATCTGAGCCTATCTCAAGGTAGGCTTAGAAACAGAGTCCAGCAGACAGTAATCTTATACAGTATAAGATTACTGTGTGCTCGGGCCCTGTATCTAAACCTACAGTGTGGTAGGCTTATATACATGGCCCATCAGACAGGATCACACATGGGCCATGTATCTAAGCCTACCATGTGATTGGCTTAGATACAGGGCCCAGCAGACAGGTTCATGCATGGGCCATGTATCTAAGCCTACCATGTGATTGGCTTAGATACAGGGCCCAGCAGACAGGATCACGCATGGGCCATGTATCTAAGCCTACCATGTGATTGGCTTAGATACAGGGCCCAGCTGACAGGATCACGCATGGGCCATGTATCTAAGCCTACCATGTGATTGGCTTAGATACAGGGCCCAGCAGACAGGATCACACATGGGCCATGTATCTAAGCCTACCATATGATTGGCTTAGATACGGGGCCCAGCAGACAGGATCACACAATCTGTGATGCTGTCTCATGGGCCCCCTAAGCCTGCTACATCGAAGGCTTAGGGGTTGTGCAGTCCCTAAACATTGATGGCCTATCCTCAGGATAGGCCATCAATAGCTGATGTGTCTCTCGGGACCCGCAAATCAGCTGTTTTGAAGGGGCCGCAGCACTCGTACGAGAGCTGCTTCCCCTTCATTTCACTACTCGCCCACACTGTGAATCGCCGACACGGATTCACAGTGTGACCGGAATGAAGTGACAGGAATGAAGGGGAGCAGCTCTCGTACGAGTGCTGTGGCCCCTTCAAAACAGCTGATTGGCGGGTCCCGAGAGTCGGACCCCGCCAGTCAGGGCTAACCTTACCTTTCTCTTCGGCCGCGGTGGGAGTTCTGTCGTCTCGATACTGTGCGCGGCGCATAGCGCTGTGACGTCATGCGCTGCGCACAGCGCTTGACGTCAGGACCTCCGCTGCGATCCGGAACCAGGAAGGTAAGTAAAGTATGTTACTATAGTAACAGGGGCCCGCGGCCCGAGTTACTATAGTAACTTTTTATTGATGTGGTGCGGGGGGCCGTGGGCCCCCTGGCTTCGGGGCCCGGTCGCAATTGCGACCGCTGCGACCCCTATAGCTACGCCAGTGGGAGGGGGCATTATACTGTGTGGGGGCTACTAAGCGGACTTTAAACTGTGTAGTGGTACTACAGGGGGCAATAAACTGTGTGTGGCACTTAGGCAGCATAATACTGTGTGGGCACAATTAGAGAACAAAATACTGTGTTCTTGAAGGGGTTATATTATATTATTAAATATTATTATTGTACTGTATGGGGGGCACTAAAGGGGCATTATACTGTGTGGGCACTATATAGGGCATTATACTGTGGGGGGCATTATACTTTTTTTATGGGTAATTTTTTTTATGATGAGGTGGGGTGCCGAAAGATAATTTCACACAGGGCACCATCTATCCTAAGGCTGGCCCTGTGTCTATCAGTCCTGGACTGCACAAAAACTTTTTGTGAAAGACAAGGATTTTCAATAATAAACATGTCAGGAGAGGTGACAGATTCTCTACAAATTCAGGAACACACAGGTGACATCTTCTCAGATTCTAGAAATTTTGTTCCTCTTTTCTTCTCCATCAGGTCCAGACTTCATGACGACTTCTCCCGGCCATGACCCATTTCTGAAGAATTTGCCACTCAGATGTCTCCCGCTCCTCACTTCTCCAACATTTCCACACCTATAAAATTCTCATGGTGCCACACACTTTGCCTCTAAATATAATAATAACCATACAATGCGCCCCATAATAAAAAAAAGTACCAAACACTGTGCCACTGAATATAATTGTGTCAAACACTGTAAAGTAAAGCACCACACACAGTGCCTCCTGTAGATAGCGCCACACACAGCCCCCTGTAAATAGGGCCATACACAGCCCACTGTAGCTAGCACCACACACAGCCCCTGTTGATAGCGCCACACATAGCCCTTGTAGATAGCTCCACACACAGCCCCTGTAGATAGCATCAGACACAACACTATAGATAGCGCCACAGACACTCCTTCTGTAGATAGTGCAACAACCCCCCGTAGATAGCACCCCCTTGTAGATAGCACCACACACACCACCCTGTAGATAGCGTCACACAAAACACAGACCTCATGTAGATAGCACCACACAGACCCATGTAGATAGTATCACACAGACCCCCTGTACATAGTGCCACACAGCCCAGTGTACATAGGGCCACACAGCCTCCTGTAGATAGTGCCACATAGCCCCCTGTAGATAGTGCCACACAGCCCCCTGTAGATAGTGACCCACACACCCTCTGTAGACAGCATCAAACACAGCTAACATGCAGATAGCGCCACACCCCAAATAGGTAGCGCCACACACCCCGGTAGATAGCATCACACACAGCCCCCAATAGATAGCACCACACACACACCCCTGTAGATAGCGCCACACATACACCTCCTACAGATAGCGCCACACAGCCCCCTGTAGATAGCATCACACAGGCCCCCTGTAGAGAGTGCCCCACAGCCCCCTGTAGATAGTGCCCCACATCTGCCCTGCAGATAGTGCCACACAGGGCCGGCCTTAGGGGTGTGCGACCTGTGCGAGTGCGTGTGTGTATAGTTATCAGAGTGTGGTGTTACATTATCTGTACTCAGAGAGTTGTCACTGTGTGTTATCTGTGATGTTGCATAGGACTGCATGTAACATCTACTACTATCTGTACTCAGAGAGTTATCACGGTGTTATCTGTGGTGTTACATAGCATCACACACAGCCACCCTGTAGATAGTGCCACACACAGACCCCCTATAAATAGCACCACACAGCCCACCCGATAGATAGCAACACACAGACCCCCTGTAGATAGCGCCACACACTGCCCCTGTAAATAGTGCCACACAGCCCCCTGTAGATAGCATCACACAGAGCCCCCTATAGATAGCATCACACACCCTCCGGTAGATAGCGCCCTAAACGCCCAATGTAGATAGCATCACACACAGCCCCCTTATAGATAGCATCACACAGCCTCCTGTAGCTAGAACCTCACAGACCCCCTGTAGATAGTGCACCACATACCTCCCTATAAATAGTGCCACACCCACCCTGAAGATAGTGCCACACCACCCTGAAAGATAGCATCACACACAGCCCCCTGTAGATAGTGCCCCACACCCGCCTGCAGATGGTGCCCCAGACCCCCTGTAGATAGCTTTACACACCCCCCTGTAGATAGTGGCACACAAAAACATGACAAAACTAAGATGTGGTCTTTGGGCAGCCGTGGTCCACCCAGGAGCCTTGGGTGACCGCACATAATGGGGATCTGCCACTGTGTGGCATTGTATGATAAGGCGGCAGTCCAAAACGTACTGTGGAGGTATTTAAGACTGAATGCCATACCATACTTCATGAAGTCCTGCAACAATTGTATTCTACAACTGAGGAAAGTAGAGGGAGGGTCAGATGAGTCCTTTTCAGCCAAACCCCAACCTTTTATCCAAAACGGGGAGATTTTGGTAATTAAAAATCAGAAATCTGTGGTTTAATCAGAGGTGACATCTACTCATGTTCATATCTTCTAGGTAGATCTTAACCCTTTAGGCCCTGTTAACACTGCATTTTTTGGTGTTGATTTTGACGTGGAAACCGCGTTGGAATCAGCGCCAAAAAACGGCTGAAATCGCCCACCATTGATTTCAATGGGAGGCAGAGGTGTCTTTTTCCCGTGCAGCTTTTAACTACTTGCGGGAAAAAAATGTTGCAAGTTCTTTCTTGCCGCATTTCCAATTACAATCAGTGGTCCAAAAATGCAGTGAAAACCGCGGCAAAAAAAAGCAGGCAAAAAAGCCTTAACTAATTTATTAACTTTGACCTATGTTCGTTTTTGGTTGGGAAGGAGTTAAATTATTGACATAAACCAGTCAACTGTTACAAAGTTACACATCACAATGTTCCACTATGAGATGATGGAGACCGCACTTGAGGCATCTGCACCAGTTGTTGCCATATCTCACATCAATCTGCCACAACTGGGACTAAATGTTGCCATTGTTAAATCCCAGCTATAAGTGTTAGAAAATCAGCCAAAATGAGGATAACGAAGGAGTAAAAAGTTGGCAGCGTAGAAATACCAAGAATGTGACATTAAACTACTCTCATCTTCACTCACAATGAGCATTTGTGAATCACTCGGGCAGTAACTCTGTGAAGACCATGGCGGGCCTGCCCTCTACGGGACATTGTACATATGTTGTGTTGTAGATAAGGGATAAGAAGCTCATTCTCACCACTGTGTATAAAAGGGCAAAATTATCATATTTCTCTGCAGAGAGTAAAATAGTAAAAAAATAAAATCAGATTTCTTAATAGGTTACACTGAATTATGTGAATTAAAAGAAAATAAATGAACTAAAAATTGTTATCAGATTTGTAGCTACAACTTTATTTTGCATTGTAGCAAAGTTTTATGTTATTTGTGTTGTTAAAACTATTAATAACTTAAAGCATACTTGACAGTATAATGTTCTTTGCACATATCAGTGGCATATACTGTGTATATATATATATATATATATATATATAAAATGAAACTTTGCAATATATCTTATTAGCAGGGGTGTGATGGTGCCAAAGCCCGCCAGGGTGATGCCCTGGAACTTTTTTTTGGCTTTCAGTGCGCGCTTAAAAAAGGCCTCCTGCACCCTACTACTTTCAAGTGCGTCTGCGTCCGTGGGATGGGGATACATTTAAATACTATGGTGGAGCAGGGAGTCGATGGTTGTCTGCCTCACCATTCACTTCAGGACTGTGGCCTATGAGGCACTGCAGTTTCAGTAAAGGCCAGCGCGATGACGACACTGCATTGGGTCTGTAGCCTGAGCTGCTCCATACATCGTGGAAACGGGGTTAAGTGAGTATTAATTTTATGACTATAATTGTACACGGGCACTATTACTTTGTGAAGGGCAGTGGCACTAAAATGGGCACTTTTACGGTCTTGGGGCTTAGTTAGGAGCACTATTACAGTGTGTGCGCACTAAAGGGGCACTATTAAAGTGCGGAGGGCTTTAAGGGGACACTTTTAATGTGTGCAGGGCACTAAGGGGTTACTATTATGATGTAGGGACAGTAGGGGGGCATTATTACTGTGTAGGAGAGGTAAGGTGCCACTAAGTCTGTCGAATTCCAAAACTTTTGGGTTTCCGCCGAACAAATCGTGGACACGGAGAGTGCCAACTGACGCTTTACAGATTAGAAAAATTGTCACATGACAATGCCTTGCAAGTAGCCTTCCCAGAATGCACTGCGGTAATCCCTCCCTCTACTCATATATGTTTCTGTCACATTACATGCTGGCTTGGCGTTAAAGAGCTTAAAAGCGGTCGGATTTTACTTGGATACCGTCCTAGAAGACATAAGACAGTCAGACAAAAGTTTTCACGACCAAATTGGACCCAAAATAAATTTCAGGACATTAGCTCTTCCCTAACTGTGATCCCTATTTAGCTGTAGAGGCAGCCGCCAAGAGGTGAAGAAGTAGAAGAAATAGAAGAATGTTGAGGATATTTCATAAATGGTTTTTGTTTATTGAACTTCCCCTTTAAGCATTCTATACTGCACTTTAACTATATTTACATAAATAGAGTGCTACTAAGGTTACAATAATGGTAAAAGCTGTAAAGAGCTAAAATATTTTGGATTAGCAGATTTTATACACATGTTACATATTTAGAAAAATCTTCCACTGTTCAATTGCTAAATCTTAAGATCCAGATGTTGTAACATGTTAATTTAGAGGGGTTATGAATATGTAGCCGAGACATGTGGTTCACATTAATTTTATTGTCAAATATAAATTTATCCAGACCCTAGTGCTCAGTGGGATTCAAAAATTAGATGTAGAACTTTCTAACAAATGTGAAAGAGAGAACTTTAAATGTTTTCCAGTCTTTACAAAGCATTTATGTGTTTTTAATTTCCAACTTGTTGGTGGCTGAATATCGAACAGAAAATGTTTGCAATGAATCACGCTGGATATTCACTTGCCTGCTTTACAAAGGGAATGTATCATCAGAAAATGCAATAATATTAAGACAGGTTTTATTATAAACATTTTTGATTTTTTTTTTAATATTTATGTGACTATCCATATAAAAAAAACCTGCAATTTTTCAGTTTCCACACTAATTACTAGAGCACATACAGCTGACAGTTCCAGTTTCCTGCAGCTCATTCGGCAGCTTTGCTGCATAGACTGGGACACAATGAGCAGTCATCTCATTATCATTAATGGGTGGGGATTTGGCTGGTCTATTGTGTTGCTGGAGGTCTAAATAATGCAGGATGTATACCATACACACAGATAAGGATGTATTCTATCCCTTCTGCATGACTGTAATAATCTATGACATTTCTGTCAATTGAGGGTATGTGCACACGATAACTGCATTTACGTCTGAAATTATGGAGCTGTTTTCAGGAGAAAACAGCTCCTGAATTTCAGACGTAATTGCTCGTACTCGCGTTTTGCGGGGCGTCCATTACGGACGTAATTTGGAGCTGTTCTTCATTGGATTCAATGAAAAACGGCTCCAATTACGGCCCAAGAAGTGTCCAGCACTTCTTTGACGAGGCTGTTATTTTACGCGCCGTCTTTTGACAGCGACGCGTAAAATTACAGGTCGTCGGCACAGTACATCGGCAAACCCATTGAAATGAATGGGCACATGTTTGCCGACGTATTGGAGCCGGGTTTTCAGGCGTAATTCGAGGCGTAAAACTAAAATTTAAAAATAAAAAATAAATAACTACAACTTTTTAAAAAAAACAACTATATGTGTACGTTCACAAGGGCTTATTTTCAGCCTCTAAACATCTGTCCATTGATTTCAATGGGAAAAACGGCGCTTCGTTCTGACGGGGCGTTTTTTAAATAAAATCCACCGTAAACAGAAATGCATGTCATTTCTTGAGCGGTTTTTGGAGCCGTTTTTCATGTATCAATAGAAAAACAGCTAAAAAAAAGCATCAAAAAACGTTTGATGCTTAAAAAACGGCTGAAAATCAGAGGCCGTTTTCCCTTGAAAACAGCTCCGTATTTTACAGCCTTTTTACTTAAGCGTGTGAACATAGCCTCTGAAACATTACCCATAAGAATAAATTCCAGTCTTACTTAAGACACTGCGTGATTTGTGAACATCTGAAATATACTTCTATATAAGCCCTGAATCAAGAGCACAGGACACGCCACCAAAACAACTGTTAAAATGCCTCCATGAACAGCACCATCACAGTGCCCCAAAGAAAAAGGCCAGTGCATTCTCCCTGTAGCAGATATTATGACCTACTTGTACCAGATATGGGCCTGCTACATTTCGGGAGCCCATTGGCTGGGAAGTCAGATGCATAATGCATGTCCTTAATGCAGATGCTGATGAATAGGTTGTGATTGGGAATTTCTATGCACCTTATTTTGGGCACTTAGCCATCAATAGACCCCCGTCACAAAAGGGTTTAATGCAATAGTCTTTGCATCGCTTAGGCCCCATGCACAAGACCGTAGTTTTCATTCATAATTACGGAACTGTAATTACTGATGAAATTGCGGACCCGTTGATTTCTATGGCCACGGACACCTTTCCATAAATTTACGGATGTGTGTCCGTGCCGAAGAAATGATCTGCAAAATATAGAACATGTCCACAATTGCGGAACAGACACCTCCATAGAAGTCTATGGGGGAGTCAAAATTCCAGATGGCTACGGAGGTACATCCTTAGCCGTCCGCAATTGTGAAAGTGTTGCTATGCAACGGAAGGGGATTTCCAAGGTTATTTTTTTGGCCTGCACAAAAGAGTAACCCTGGAGAGTGTCAAGAGTGTGCCAACATGTCCCTGACCAAAAGACAGGTGGAGCAGTTTAGGGCCTGTTCACTTCACCGTTCGCTTTCTGTTCCGGGGTTCCGTCAAAGGTTTCCGTCGGGTGAACCCCGTAACGGGAAGTCAAACTGAAACCACAGCTTCCATTTCAGTCACCATTGATATCAATGGAGACAGAAACATTGCTAATGGTTTCCGTTCATCACCATTCCGGCAGGTTGCCGTTTCTCCAACGGAATCAATAGCGCAGTCGACTGCGCTATTGATTCCGTCATTAAAGCGCAAACCTGCCAAATGGTGACGAACGGAAACCATTAGCAATGTTTCTGTCTCCATTGATATCAATGGTGACGGAAATGGAAGCTGTGGTTTCAGTTTGACTTTCCGTTGCGGGGTTCACCCGACGGAAACCTTCGACGGAACCCCAGAATGGAAAGCCAACGCTGATGTGAACAGGCCCTTATTCAAGCCATCCAGGACCGCCGAGACATATTGGATAAAAGGGTGGAGATAATAAGAGTACAAGGACACCTTATTGATGGACCAGGTGTGGACTGAGAGCTACTCGCAGAGGAATGGGAAACTGCGTCAAGAAAGCAGCGGGCCAAGCTATGTAAGTTGACACCCTAGCCCAAACTTTTTAACTTAAACCCCCCCCACCCTCTTGTTTTCTTTTCTGTTTTTTTCATACTTTGTTTTTTTTTACACAGGCAGTGCTGGAAAATTGTGGTGGAATACTTGCCGCAATCAATATAGGAGGGAGCTAAATTTGAAGGGGAAGAGCAGTGACGGGAGTCGTAGATTTTTTTTTTTTGATTTATACACGGAAAATCTGAGGTTCTTCATTGATGTGATAGACATTGGGTCATAAGTATATAATCTTATTTTTTTTAAAGCATGAGCCTATGCTATGTCACGCTGATACCTGTGCGACATAACATAATTTGATGTTGATCATTGTGTACACATAGGGCTATGCAATGTCGCACAAATACCTGTGTGACATAGCATACTCCCATCCGTCACATATGTGTAGCTAGGTGTGTCACTAAGGCTAGCTAATTTTTTTTGGAAATGGTAGGGCATAGTGCCAAAATATATTCTCTGTATTCAATCATAGAACTAGAGAGAGTTTTTAGGATGGGGAGGACTCCAATGAGAGTCTCCAGGTGCCGAACCCTCCCAGCCTGTTCAACAGCCGCTGGCAAAGGACCCAGAAGTTCCTGTGGACCCAAAAATGTACCCTACTCCACCCAGATCCAGAGGCCGCAAGCGGGGTCGCGGCCAGCAGGAGTCGAGGAACCTAATTGATGCCAGGTGCTGGCACACCTGTCCCGAAGATCTAAGGAGATGATGGAGGACACTTTTGGACATGTGGTGGCCATACACTTGAAGCAGGTGTCCCGTGACTGACAATTAAATTGCGAGTCGGCCATACTTGGGGTCCTGTAGGTATTCACCACCAGTCCTGTGCCGATGGAACTCCCTAATGCCATAGAGTTCCATCAGAGCAGGTTGGGTGGGCAAAACCCGTGAACAAACCTCCAAACTCCACCACCACCGAGGCAACCCTAACACAGGGGTTACTCCCACTCTTCTAAGCCCCTGTACTCCCAGGATAGGCCCATTTTTCAGACCCCCATCCCCTCTTATTGTTTTGGGCAATTTTCTAATTACCCATACTCAACACAAGGGTAGCACAGGGCAGGGTGGTGTTTGACCTTTAGGGTATGTTCACATGCTTAACAAAAAACGGCTGAAAATACGGAGCTGTTTTCAAGAGAAAGTAGCGTCTGATTTTCAGCCGGTTTTTAAGCAACTTGCATTTTTTGCGGCGCTTTTTATGGCCCTTTTTGGAGCTGTTTTTCTATCGAGTCAATGAAAAATGGCTCCAAAACCGGCTCAAGAAGTGACATGAACTTCTTTTTACGAGGCGTTTTTTTTACGCAGCGGTTTTTTCAAAAGTAAAAAATGCCCTGTGGGAACGGAACACAGTTTTTCCCCATTCAAATCAATGGGCAGATGTTTGGAGGCGTTTAGACCCGCATTTTTAGCCATTTTTCGGGGGGGGGGGGGGGGGTTTAGGGCCCAAAGGACTGCTGAAAATAGCCCGTGTGAACATTCCCTTAATATTTTTTTTATTATTATTAGTTATTTATTTTTTATTTTTATTTATATATTCTTGTATGAAAAAATGCTGATACTTTTATGTGTACGTATACTAGAATGTTTGTTTATATGTGCGCTGTATGTGTAATGTATGGGTACACGTTTATCCATCTTGGACATCGATATGCCATAAATGTCCAAGATGGAGAAACCCAATTCAACACCACAACACACCACACCACACCACACTGACCACATGTCTTCTTTTGAACTTACTTTAATCTTTCTCCTCGGTTGTTTTTTTAAGATTTTTTTTCCACACATTCTTTAGATATAATCAACATACATGAGGTATTGGTTTGTATATCTGAACACAATACCTATTCCCTTTTATTTTATTTTTTATTTTTTGTAAAGATGGTAATTTAAAAATATTTTTTAAAAAAATGGTTAAATATGACCAAAAAAAAGTGAGAATTGAAAAAAAATAAAATAAAATAAAAAAAAATAAAAAAAAAAATATATATATATATATATATATATATATATTGAAAATATGAAAAGAAAAAATTCAAAACAATTTTAGTTTACAATTTTTTTACAAAAATAAAAAAATTTAAAAATTAAAATAAAAAATATAAAAACATTTAAAAATGAAAAAAAAAAAAGCCATTGTGCAGAAATACTCATGCTCACAACCCACGTCAAGGGTTTCCATTCTCTTATGAGTCCATAACTAATAAATAAAACCAGGAACAACTAACTAGCTAAACAAAACATAAATTCCAGAACCAACACAGGAATGACAACTGTCCATATCCAACTATCTACCACCGTAGATTGCATCTATCTGCCAAGGAACCGCCCCAGCAGAGTACACAAAATAGTCCGCATAGAATTCCCGAGTCAACAGTCCAGCTGCTCCAGGTTTTCCATGCAGGGTGTTGTCCACATGGATGGTAGAAGTTGGAGGAAACGGCTCTAGGTCAATGTCAAGTGCAGGCTCATGAATCCTGCAGAAATTGTGAAGAATGACACTGGCTTGTATAACCAGCATCACGTTCTGTGTATCCATTTAAAGAGGGCTCTGGAATACCCGCCATTTGCTGCTCAGAATCCCGAAGACACACTCCACATACTGTCTCGCCCGGGTGAGTCGGTAATTAAAAATATGCCTCCTTTCATCCAAACCACAACACATGGGGGGAATGGCCGCAACACATGGGGGGAAAGACCAAAACCTTCATCTGCCACAATGACGTATGAGGCTGGAGACGCAGTCGATCCAGGCAGTTGTCTCAGTTATGGAACGGCGAGCTGGTTGGACTGAAGCCGTTCTCCCATTCTGGAAGCTCTGAAGATGCCAGCATCTGAAAAGCTTCCATAGGCCCCCATATCAACAATAACAAACTGGTAGTCGCTGTCAGTGAAGGCCAACAGCACCACCGAGAAATACTGTTTGTAATTGAAATATAGGGACCCTGAAGGAGACGGCTTCTTCACACGAAATTGGGAAACTGTGCTTAGTGGTAGAAGCCCTCAGCAATTCGAAGCCAATCTTGTGCCTTGGGCTGTGGCATCACTACCGCTCCCAGATGACATTGCAAGTCAGACGGATTATCTGAGAAATGATGGAGCACCCCAGCAGAAATTCAAAATGCAGGGATGCAAATGAGTTCCTTGTTGCCAGCAATCTGTTAAAAAAAGATAAAAAATAAATTAGTGCTAGCAGTACCAGGTTGACATTGCGGCAATGGGCATAGGTGACAACTACGGTTATACTACCTCTACCAGGGGGTGACATGGCCAAATATGGGCACAGGGGACGACTACTGTTATACTACCTGTACCAGGGTGTGACATGGGCAAAAATAGGCACAGGGGACAATTACGGTTATACTACCTGTAGCAGGGTGACATACCAGAATGGGGACAGGGGACAAATATGGTTATACTACCTGTAGCAGGGTAACATGGTGGCAATGGGCACAGGGGACAGGTGCTCTTTCCTGAGGGTGGTGATGTGCCATTCCTCCGGAGAGATGCACTGTCACATCGTGGTATCCTGGAAGGTGATTCCGGGACATAGGTCCGACAGCAGACGGTCAAAGCTTGCAATTGACATGCGGGAGAAGTTGTGAAACGTCTCTGGGTGCTGCCACAGGTCAGCGTACAGGGTGTGGAATTGCCCCTTGCTGGGCCTTTGGGAGACAATGGGGCAAACCCAGTACCTCCTCCTCTTCCTCAATGGTTTTTCTTCCAGCATAGCTTGCTGTCCGAATCGCCGAGAGACGAGCCAATCCAGAAGAGCATGATCTGCACGTTTGTAGGGCATCCTTGCAATAAAAGAAGCGTCAGAAACTAAACCTATATCAGCCCACAAATCCAACAGACCTCTCACAAACCACAAATGCCAGAGAAAATGTCGCCAGTGCGATCATGTGACCCTTTTTAAGGGGTTGATACATTTTTGTGACATAATTTGCAGCCTCGCTCTTATTTTTTCGGATCCGTTTGTATGGATGCACTACGTATGCACTACGGACCATATTTGTGGACACCGTGTCGCATATGCGGATGAGTTGCGGGGGACTTGCAGATGACTATGAATGACCACGGATGATGCCTTAAGCAACACTTGCGGTGCACCTCCACCATTAATTGTGCTTTTATTGGGGGGAGGGCAACAATATTACATTATTGCCTTCTATATGGCCCCATTTCTCCCTGATACTTCTCAAATGAATAATTTCCTTTATATTTCCATACAAAAGAGATTTCCAACATGAGGCTTTAACCCCTTCCCGCACACGGGCGTGACTGTACGTCCAAAATCTAAGTGAGTTCCCACACTCGGGCGTACAGTCACGCCCTGCAGATAAAGGAGCTGTGCGCGCTTTATCTTCAGCGGCTGTCAGCTGTTATACACAGCTGACATGCCGCTGCAATGGCTGCGATGGCTGTTACCGCCGATCGCAACCATTTAACCCCTTCAATGCGGCTGTCAATGACGTCCGCCGCATTGAAGTGGTTTACAGAGGGAGGGAGCTCCCTCTGTACTCCCCGGGCCTCCCCGCGATGGATCGCGGGTGGCGATTGTTGCTATGGCAATCAGGAAGCCGTTACTAGGCTTCCTGGTTGCCAAGGTACGGTAGCCTATTAGGTCCTGCCCGAGGCAGGACCTAATACGCTAACTGTCAAATGAAAAATGACAGTTACGATGCACTGCACTACATAAGTAGTGCAGTGTATTGTACCGGGGATCAGAAGACCAGAAGACCAGATCTTCAAGTCCCCAGGTCAGTGTAAAAGAAAAAGTGAAAAATGTAAAAAAAAATGTGAAAGAAAAATAAATAAATAAAAGTTAATAAATAAATAATAAAAAAAAAACACTTGCCCTGTTTCCCTGATCAACTCCTTTATTATTAGAAAAAAAATGAAAATATGAAAAAAAAACGATACATAATAGGTATCGCCGCGTTCGGAACGGCCTGATCTATAAAAATCTAAATTTTTTTTTACCGCACGGTAAAAGTGATCAAAAAGTTGCAAGTAACCCAAAATGGTACCAATAGAAACTACAGTTCGTCACGCATAAAACAAGCCATCCCGCAGCCATATCAACAAAAAAATAAAAAAGTTATGGCTGTCAGAAAATGGCGACACTAAAACATGATTTTTTTAGAAGAGTATTTTTATTGCAGGAACGTAGTGAAACGTAAAAAAACGATATCAATTTGGTGTCGCTGTAATCGTATCGCCCCGCAGAATAAAGTTAACATGTTGTTTATACTGCACGGTGAACACTGTAAAAAAAAAAAAAAGAAACGTGCTAGAATTGCTGTTTTTTGGTTTCCTCATCTCCCAAAAAATGGAATAAATAGTGATAAAAAAATCTCATGTCCCCCAAAATGGAACCAATAAAAATGACAGCTCGTTGCACAAAAAACGCGCAATCACACACGCCCTAACGGAAAAATAACACGTTATGACTCTCAAAACGCAATGATGCAAAATGATGCTAAATGACGGCCCAGACTCTTTTTTAGGTCCAGTAAAATTTCACTAAATACCCGACATCATCATTTGCTGGACCCCCCAGGTGGACCCCGTAGATGCAGCGGAGATGAGGAAACTTTAGGGCCTTGTGCGGCTTATAGGGCTAGTGAAGAAGTCAAAGATTAGGCAACACTGGAGCGCAGATATTTTGTATAATACCCAATAACCCGGCCTGTGCATAAAGGATTGGTTAAAAGTGACCACACCAATCCATGGATTATTCATTCACCCCATTATTACATCATTGTATTATGACCTGATGTACTCCGCCCAGTTTACATATACCCTGATGTACTCTACACAGCTTACATATACCCTGATGTACTCTACACAGTTTACATATACCCTGATCTACTCCGCACAGTTTACATATACCCTGATGTACTCCACACAGCTTACATATAACCTGATGTACTCCTCACAGATTACATATACCCTGATGTACTCCGCACAGCTTACATATACCCTGATGTACTCCGCGCAGCTTACATATACCCTGATGTACTCCGCGCAGCTTACATATACCCTGATGTACGCCGCACAGATTACATATACCCTGATGTACTCCGCACAGATTACATATACCCTGATGTACTCCGCACAGGTTACATATACCCTGATGTACTCCGCCCAGCTTACATATACCCTGATGTACTCCGCACAGCTTACATATACAGAAAAAATGGGACATTGATATCATCAAAAACCACAAAAAAGGCCATACTTACTAGGTAGGTGGGTGGGTGAAAACCCGTTCCCATCAGGACGCAGACGGGTCAAAGAATGCTGCAGAAGGAGTGTGCATTAAATAGTGATGGCCCCTCCCACTAGTCTTGAGGGGAGTGGCAAACTAAGTGCTCAAAGGTGTGCGATAAATGAGTGTCAGTGTAGTGCTAGGGTGTGAATGGATGGTAAAAAATAAATATGTATGTATGAAAGTGTCAGAACTGTAATAATGTAATAAAAATAAATAAATAAATAAATAAATAAAATAAATGTGATGAATAGGGGTCAGTGCTGTGAATAGTACATGGGGTGTCAGTACTATGTGTAATACGTGGAGGGATAATGTGCTGGTCGTCAGGCATGGCGTAACTTGCCGAATAACAGCCTATTTGTAACGCCGCTAGTGTTAGCTAAAGCGGGCTGCTCTGCATTCCAAACCAAACGCCAGCACATCATGCCCTCCCAGCATATAAGACCCGGCTGCGTCCTGAAAAAAAGTGTAGTATACGTAGTAAGAAATATCCATGAAACATGGGGTATTAGTTGTTATTTTGGCCAAAATACGCAAAGCTCGCAACCCAACGTCAAGGGTCCCCAGTGCCTTGCGAGTCCCTAACCAGAACTTTACGTTCCTAATTTAAAAACACAAACAGAAAAAATGGGACATTGATATCATCAAAAACCACAAAAAAGGCCATACTTACTAGGTAGGTGGGTGGGTGAAAACCCGTTCCCATCAGGACGCAGACGGGTCAAAGAATGCTGAAGAAGGAGTGTGCATTAAATAGTGATGGCCCCTCCCACTAGTCTTGAGGGGAGTGGCAAACTAAGTGCTCAAAGGTGTGCGATAAATGAGTGTCAGTGTAGTGCTAGGGTGTGAATGGATGGTAAAAAATAAATATGTATGTATGAAAGTGTCAGAACTGTAATAATGTAATAAAAATAAATAAATAAATAAATAAATAAAATAAATGTGATGAATAGGGGTCAGTGCTGTGAATAGTACATGGGGTGTCAGTACTATGTGTAATACGTGGAGGGATAATGTGCTGGTCGTCAGGCATGGCGTAACTTGCCGAATAACAGCCTATTTGTAACGCCGCTAGTGTTAGCTAAAGCGGGCTGCTCTGCATTCCAAACCAAACGCCAGCACATCATGCCCTCCCAGCATATAAGACCCGGCTGCGTCCTGAAAAAAAGTGTAGTATACGTAGTAAGAAATATCCATGAAACATGGGGTATTAGTTGTTATTTTGGCCAAAATACGCAAAGCTCGCAACCCAACGTCAAGGGTCCCCAGTGCCTTGCGAGTCCCTAACCAGAACTTTACGTTCCTAATTTAAAAAACACAAACAGAAAAAATGGGACATTGATATCATCAAAAACCACAAAAAAGGCCATACTTACTAGGTAGGTGGGTGGGTGAAAACCCGTTCCCATCAGGACGCAGACGGGTCAAAGAATGCTGAAGAAGGAGTGTGCATTAAATAGTGATGGCCCCTCCCACTAGTCTTGAGGGGAGTGGCAAACTAAGTGCTCAAAGGTGTGCGATAAATGAGTGTCAGTGTAGTGCTAGGGTGTGAATGGATGGTAAAAAATAAATATGTATGTATGAAAGTGTCAGAACTGTAATAATGTAATAAAAATAAATAAATAAATAAATAAATAAAATAAATGTGATGAATAGGGGTCAGTGCTGTGAATAGTACATGGGGTGTCAGTACTATGTGTAATACGTGGAGGGATAATGTGCTGGTCGTCAGGCATGGCGTAACTTGCCGAATAACAGCCTATTTGTAACGCCGCTAGTGTTAGCTAAAGCGGGCTGCTCTGCATTCCAAACCAAACGCCAGCACATCATGCCCTCCCAGCATATAAGACCCGGCTGCGTCCTGAAAAAAAGTGTAGTATACGTAGTAAGAAATATCCATGAAACATGGGGTATTAGTTGTTATTTTGGCCAAAATACGCAAAGCTCGCAACCCAACGTCAAGGGTCCCCAGTGCCTTGCGAGTCCCTAACCAGAACTTTACGTTCCTAATTTAAAAACACAAACAGAAAAAATGGGACATTGATATCATCAAAAACCACAAAAAAGGCCATACTTACTAGGTAGGTGGGTGGGTGAAAACCCGTTCCCATCAGGACGCAGACGGGTCAAAGAATGCTGAAGAAGGAGTGTGCATTAAATAGTGATGGCCCCTCCCACTAGTCTTGAGGGGAGTGGCAAACTAAGTGCTCAAAGGTGTGCGATAAATGAGTGTCAGTGTAGTGCTAGGGTGTGAATGGATGGTAAAAAATAAATATGTATGTATGAAAGTGTCAGAACTGTAATAATGTAATAAAAATAAATAAATAAATAAATAAATAAAATAAATGTGATGAATAGGGGTCAGTGCTGTGAATAGTACATGGGGTGTCAGTACTATGTGTAATACGTGGAGGGATAATGTGCTGGTCGTCAGGCATGGCGTAACTTGCCGAATAACAGCCTATTTGTAACGCCGCTAGTGTTAGCTAAAGCGGGCTGCTCTGCATTCCAAACCAAACGCCAGCACATCATGCCCTCCCAGCATATAAGACCCGGCTGCGTCCTGAAAAAAAGTGTAGTATACGTAGTAAGAAATATCCATGAAACATGGGGTATTAGTTGTTATTTTGGCCAAAATACGCAAAGCTCGCAACCCAACGTCAAGGGTCCCCAGTGCCTTGCGAGTCCCTAACCAGAACTTTACGTTCCTAATTTAAAAACACAAACAGAAAAAATGGGACATTGATATCATCAAAAACCACAAAAAAGGCCATACTTACTAGGTAGGTGGGTGGGTGAAAACCCGTTCCCATCAGGACGCAGACGGGTCAAAGAATGCTGAAGAAGGAGTGTGCATTAAATAGTGATGGCCCCTCCCACTAGTCTTGAGGGGAGTGGCAAACTAAGTGCTCAAAGGTGTGCGATAAATGAGTGTCAGTGTAGTGCTAGGGTGTGAATGGATGGTAAAAAATAAATATGTATGTATGAAAGTGTCAGAACTGTAATAATGTAATAAAAATAAATAAATAAATAAATAAATAAAATAAATGTGATGAATAGGGGTCAGTGCTGTGAATAGTACATGGGGTGTCAGTACTATGTGTAATACGTGGAGGGATAATGTGCTGGTCGTCAGGCATGGCGTAACTTGCCGAATAACAGCCTATTTGTAACGCCGCTAGTGTTAGCTAAAGCGGGCTGCTCTGCATTCCAAACCAAACGCCAGCACATCATGCCCTCCCAGCATATAAGACCCGGCTGCGTCCTGAAAAAAAGTGTAGTATACGTAGTAAGAAATATCCATGAAACATGGGGTATTAGTTGTTATTTTGGCCAAAATACGCAAAGCTCGCAACCCAACGTCAAGGGTCCCCAGTGCCTTGCGAGTCCCTAACCAGAACTTTACGTTCCTAATTTAAAAACACAAACAGAAAAAATGGGACATTGATATCATCAAAAACCACAAAAAAGGCCATACTTACTAGGTAGGTGGGTGGGTGAAAACCCGTTCCCATCAGGACGCAGACGGGTCAAAGAATGCTGAAGAAGGAGTGTGCATTAAATAGTGATGGCCCCTCCCACTAGTCTTGAGGGGAGTGGCAAACTAAGTGCTCAAAGGTGTGCGATAAATGAGTGTCAGTGTAGTGCTAGGGTGTGAATGGATGGTAAAAAATAAATATGTATGTATGAAAGTGTCAGAACTGTAATAATGTAATAAAAATAAATAAATAAATAAATAAATAAAATAAATGTGATGAATAGGGGTCAGTGCTGTGAATAGTACATGGGGTGTCAGTACTATGTGTAATACGTGGAGGGATAATGTGCTGGTCGTCAGGCATGGCGTAACTTGCCGAATAACAGCCTATTTGTAACGCCGCTAGTGTTAGCTAAAGCGGGCTGCTCTGCATTCCAAACCAAACGCCAGCACATCATGCCCTCCCAGCATATAAGACCCGGCTGCGTCCTGAAAAAAAGTGTAGTATACGTAGTAAGAAATATCCATGAAACATGGGGTATTAGTTGTTATTTTGGCCAAAATACGCAAAGCTCGCAACCCAACGTCAAGGGTCCCCAGTGCCTTGCGAGTCCCTAACCAGAACTTTACGTTCCTAATTTAAAAACACAAACAGAAAAAATGGGACATTGATATCATCAAAAACCACAAAAAAGGCCATACTTACTAGGTAGGTGGGTGGGTGAAAACCCGTTCCCATCAGGACGCAGACGGGTCAAAGAATGCTGAAGAAGGAGTGTGCATTAAATAGTGATGGCCCCTCCCACTAGTCTTGAGGGGAGTGGCAAACTAAGTGCTCAAAGGTGTGCGATAAATGAGTGTCAGTGTAGTGCTAGGGTGTGAATGGATGGTAAAAAATAAATATGTATGTATGAAAGTGTCAGAACTGTAATAATGTAATAAAAATAAATAAATAAATAAATAAAATAAATGTGATGAATAGGGGTCAGTGCTGTGAATAGTACATGGGGTGTCAGTACTATGTGTAATACGTGGAGGGATAATGTGCTGGTCGTCAGGCATGGCGTAACTTGCCGAATAACAGCCTATTTGTAACGCCGCTAGTGTTAGCTAAAGCGGGCTGCTCTGCATTCCAAACCAAACGCCAGCACATCATGCCCTCCCAGCATATAAGACCCGGCTGCGTCCTGAAAAAAAGTGTAGTATACGTAGTAAGAAATATCCATGAAACATGGGGTATTAGTTGTTATTTTGGCCAAAATACGCAAAGCTCGCAACCCAACGTCAAGGGTCCCCAGTGCCTTGCGAGTCCCTAACCAGAACTTTACGTTCCTAATTTAAAAACACAAACAGAAAAAATGGGACATTGATATCATCAAAAACCACAAAAAAGGCCATACTTACTAGGTAGGTGGGTGGGTGAAAACCCGTTCCCATCAGGACGCAGACGGGTCAAAGAATGCTGAAGAAGGAGTGTGCATTAAATAGTGATGGCCCCTCCCACTAGTCTTGAGGGGAGTGGCAAACTAAGTGCTCAAAGGTGTGCGATAAATGAGTGTCAGTGTAGTGCTAGGGTGTGAATGGATGGTAAAAAATAAATATGTATGTATGAAAGTGTCAGAACTGTAATAATGTAATAAAAATAAATAAATAAATAAATAAATAAAATAAATGTGATGAATAGGGGTCAGTGCTGTGAATAGTACATGGGGTGTCAGTACTATGTGTAATACGTGGAGGGATAATGTGCTGGTCGTCAGGCATGGCGTAACTTGCCGAATAACAGCCTATTTGTAACGCCGCTAGTGTTAGCTAAAGCGGGCTGCTCTGCATTCCAAACCAAACGCCAGCACATCATGCCCTCCCAGCATATAAGACCCGGCTGCGTCCTGAAAAAAAGTGTAGTATACGTAGTAAGAAATATCCATGAAACATGGGGTATTAGTTGTTATTTTGGCCAAAATACGCAAAGCTCGCAACCCAACGTCAAGGGTCCCCAGTGCCTTGCGAGTCCCTAACCAGAACTTTACGTTCCTAATTTAAAAACACAAACAGAAAAAATGGGACATTGATATCATCAAAAACCACAAAAAAGGCCATACTTACTAGGTAGGTGGGTGGGTGAAAACCCGTTCCCATCAGGACGCAGACGGGTCAAAGAATGCTGAAGAAGGAGTGTGCATTAAATAGTGATGGCCCCTCCCACTAGTCTTGAGGGGAGTGGCAAACTAAGTGCTCAAAGGTGTGCGATAAATGAGTGTCAGTGTAGTGCTAGGGTGTGAATGGATGGTAAAAAATAAATATGTATGTATGAAAGTGTCAGAACTGTAATAATGTAATAAAAATAAATAAATAAATAAATAAATAAAATAAATGTGATGAATAGGGGTCAGTGCTGTGAATAGTACATGGGGTGTCAGTACTATGTGTAATACGTGGAGGGATAATGTGCTGGTCGTCAGGCATGGCGTAACTTGCCGAATAACAGCCTATTTGTAACGCCGCTAGTGTTAGCTAAAGCGGGCTGCTCTGCATTCCAAACCAAACGCCAGCACATCATGCCCTCCCAGCATATAAGACCCGGCTGCGTCCTGAAAAAAAGTGTAGTATACGTAGTAAGAAATATCCATGAAACATGGGGTATTAGTTGTTATTTTGGCCAAAATACGCAAAGCTCGCAACCCAACGTCAAGGGTCCCCAGTGCCTTGCGAGTCCCTAACCAGAACTTTACGTTCCTAATTTAAAAACACAAACAGAAAAAATGGGACATTGATATCATCAAAAACCACAAAAAAGGCCATACTTACTAGGTAGGTGGGTGGGTGAAAACCCGTTCCCATCAGGACGCAGACGGGTCAAAGAATGCTGAAGAAGGAGTGTGCATTAAATAGTGATGGCCCCTCCCACTAGTCTTGAGGGGAGTGGCGGACTAAGTGCTCAAAGGTGTGCGATAAATGTGTGTCAGTGTAGTGCTAGGGTGTGAATGGATGGTAAAAAATAAATATGTATGTATGAAAGTGTCAGAACTGTAATAATGTAATAAAAATAAATAAATAAATAAATAAAATAAATGTGATGAATAGGGGTCAGTGCTGTGAATAGTACATGGGGTGTCAGTACTATGTGTAATACGTGGAGGGATAATGTGCTGGTCGTCAGGCATGGCGTAACTTGCCGAATAACAGCCTATTTGTAACGCCGCTAGTGTTAGCTAAAGCGGGCTGCTCTGCATTCCAAACCAAACGCCAGCACATCATGCCCTCCCAGCATATAAGACCCGGCTGCGTCCTGAAAAAAAGTGTAGTATACGTAGTAAGAAATATCCATGAAACATGGGGTATTAGTTGTTATTTTGGCCAAAATACGCAAAGCTCGCAACCCAACGTCAAGGGTCCCCAGTGCCTTGCGAGTCCCTAACCAGAACTTTACGTTCCTAATTTAAAAACACAAACAGAAAAAATGGGACATTGATATCATCAAAAACCACAAAAAAGGCCATACTTACTAGGTAGGTGGGTGGGTGAAAACCCGTTCCCATCAGGACGCAGACGGGTCAAAGAATGCTGAAGAAGGAGTGTGCATTAAATAGTGATGGCCCCTCCCACTAGTCTTGAGGGGAGTGGCAAACTAAGTGCTCAAAGGTGTGCGATAAATGAGTGTCAGTGTAGTGCTAGGGTGTGAATGGATGGTAAAAAATAAATATGTATGTATGAAAGTGTCAGAACTGTAATAATGTAATAAAAATAAATAAATAAATAAATAAATAAAATAAATGTGATGAATAGGGGTCAGTGCTGTGAATAGTACATGGGGTGTCAGTACTATGTGTAATACGTGGAGGGATAATGTGCTGGTCGTCAGGCATGGCGTATCTTGCCGAATAACAGCCTATTTGTAACGCCGCTAGTGTTAGCTAAAGCGGGCTGCTCTGCATTCCAAACCAAACGCCAGCACATCATGCCCTCCCAGCATATAAGACCCGGCTGCGTCCTGAAAAAAAGTGTAGTATACGTAGTAAGAAATATCCATGAAACATGGGGTATTAGTTGTTATTTTGGCCAAAATACGCAAAGCTCGCAACCCAACGTCAAGGGTCCCCAGTGCCTTGCGAGTCCCTAACCAGAACTTTACGTTCCTAATTTAAAAACACAAACAGAAAAAATGGGACATTGATATCATCAAAAACCACAAAAAAGGCCATACTTACTAGGTAGGTGGGTGGGTGAAAACCCGTTCCCATCAGGACGCAGACGGGTCAAAGAATGCTGAAGAAGGAGTGTGCATTAAATAGTGATGGCCCCTCCCACTAGTCTTGAGGGGAGTGGCAAACTAAGTGCTCAAAGGTGTGCGATAAATGAGTGTCAGTGTAGTGCTAGGGTGTGAATGGATGGTAAAAAATAAATATGTATGTATGAAAGTGTCAGAACTGTAATAATGTAATAAAAATAAATAAATAAATAAATAAATAAAATAAATGTGATGAATAGGGGTCAGTGCTGTGAATAGTACATGGGGTGTCAGTACTATGTGTAATACGTGGAGGGATAATGTGCTGGTCGTCAGGCATGGCGTAACTTGCCGAATAACAGCCTATTTGTAACGCCGCTAGTGTTAGCTAAAGCGGGCTGCTCTGCATTCCAAACCAAACGCCAGCACATCATGCCCTCCCAGCATATAAGACCCGGCTGCGTCCTGAAAAAAAGTGTAGTATACGTAGTAAGAAATATCCATGAAACATGGGGTATTAGTTGTTATTTTGGCCAAAATAACAACTAATACCCCATGTTTCATGGATATTTCTTACTACGTATACTACACTTTTTTTCAGGACGCAGCCGGGTCTTATATGCTGGGAGGGCATGATGTGCTGGCGTTTGGTTTGGAATGCAGAGCAGCCCGCTTTAGCTAACACTAGCGGCGTTACAAATAGGCTGTTATTCGGCAAGATACGCCATGCCTGACGACCAGCACATTATCCCTCCACGTATTACACATAGTACTGACACCCCATGTACTATTCACAGCACTGACCCCTATTCATCACATTTATTTTATTTATTTATTTATTTATTTATTTTTATTACATTATTACAGTTCTGACACTTTCATACATACATATTTATTTTTTACCATCCATTCACACCCTAGCACTACACTGACACTCATTTATCGCACACCTTTGAGCACTTAGTTTGCCACTCCCCTCAAGACTAGTGGGAGGGGCCATCACTATTTAATGCACACTCCTTCTTCAGCATTCTTTGACCCGTCTGCGTCCTGATGGGAACGGGTTTTCACCCACCCACCTACCTAGTAAGTATGGCCTTTTTTGTGGTTTTTGATGATATCAATGTCCCATTTTTTCTGTTTGTGTTTTTAAATTAGGAACGTAAAGTTCTGGTTAGGGACTCGCAAGGCACTGGGGACCCTTGACGTTGGGTTGCGAGCTTTGCGTATTTTGGCCAAAATAACAACTAATACCCCATGTTTCATGGATATTTCTTACTACGTATACTACACTTTTTTTCAGGACGCAGCCGGGTCTTATATGCTGGGAGGGCATGATGTGCTGGCGTTTGGTTTGGAATGCAGAGCAGCCCGCTTTAGCTAACACTAGCGGCGTTACAAATAGGCTGTTATTCGGCAAGTTACGCCATGCCTGACGACCAGCACATTATCCCTCCACGTATTACACATAGTACTGACACCCCATGTACTATTCACAGCACTGACCCCTATTCATCACATTTATTTTATTTATTTATTTATTTATTTTTATTACATTATTACAGTTCTGACACTTTCATACATACATATTTATTTTTTACCATCCATTCACACCCTAGCACTACACTGACACACATTTATCGCACACCTTTGAGCACTTAGTCCGCCACTCCCCTCAAGACTAGTGGGAGGGGCCATCACTATTTAATGCACACTCCTTCTTCAGCATTCTTTGACCCGTCTGCGTCCTGATGGGAACGGGTTTTCACCCACCCACCTACCTAGTAAGTATGGCCTTTTTTGTGGTTTTTGATGATATCAATGTCCCATTTTTTCTGTTTGTGTTTTTAAATTAGGAACGTAAAGTTCTGGTTAGGGACTCGCAAGGCACTGGGGACCCTTGACGTTGGGTTGCGAGCTTTGCGTATTTTGGCCAAAATAACAACTAATACCCCATGTTTCATGGATATTTCTTACTACGTATACTACACTTTTTTTCAGGACGCAGCCGGGTCTTATATGCTGGGAGGGCATGATGTGCTGGCGTTTGGTTTGGAATGCAGAGCAGCCCGCTTTAGCTAACACTAGCGGCGTTACAAATAGGCTGTTATTCGGCAAGTTACGCCATGCCTGACGACCAGCACATTATCCCTCCACGTATTACACATAGTACTGACACCCCATGTACTATTCACAGCACTGACCCCTATTCATCACATTTATTTTATTTATTTATTTATTTATTTATTTTTATTACATTATTACAGTTCTGACACTTTCATACATACATATTTATTTTTTACCATCCATTCACACCCTAGCACTACACTGACACTCATTTATCGCACACCTTTGAGCACTTAGTTTGCCACTCCCCTCAAGACTAGTGGGAGGGGCCATCACTATTTAATGCACACTCCTTCTTCAGCATTCTTTGACCCGTCTGCGTCCTGATGGGAACGGGTTTTCACCCACCCACCTACCTAGTAAGTATGGCCTTTTTTGTGGTTTTTGATGATATCAATGTCCCATTTTTTCTGTTTGTGTTTTTAAATTAGGAACGTAAAGTTCTGGTTAGGGACTCGCAAGGCACTGGGGACCCTTGACGTTGGGTTGCGAGCTTTGCGTATTTTGGCCAAAATAACAACTAATACCCCATGTTTCATGGATATTTCTTACTACGTATACTACACTTTTTTTCAGGACGCAGCCGGGTCTTATATGCTGGGAGGGCATGATGTGCTGGCGTTTGGTTTGGAATGCAGAGCAGCCCGCTTTAGCTAACACTAGCGGCGTTACAAATAGGCTGTTATTCGGCAAGTTACGCCATGCCTGACGACCAGCACATTATCCCTCCACGTATTACACATAGTACTGACACCCCATGTACTATTCACAGCACTGACCCCTATTCATCACATTTATTTTATTTATTTATTTATTTATTTATTTTTATTACATTATTACAGTTCTGACACTTTCATACATACATATTTATTTTTTACCATCCATTCACACCCTAGCACTACACTGACACTCATTTATCGCACACCTTTGAGCACTTAGTTTGCCACTCCCCTCAAGACTAGTGGGAGGGGCCATCACTATTTAATGCACACTCCTTCTTCAGCATTCTTTGACCCGTCTGCGTCCTGATGGGAACGGGTTTTCACCCACCCACCTACCTAGTAAGTATGGCCTTTTTTGTGGTTTTTGATGATATCAATGTCCCATTTTTTCTGTTTGTGTTTTTAAATTAGGAACGTAAAGTTCTGGTTAGGGACTCGCAAGGCACTGGGGACCCTTGACGTTGGGTTGCGAGCTTTGCGTATTTTGGCCAAAATAACAACTAATACCCCATGTTTCATGGATATTTCTTACTACGTATACTACACTTTTTTTCAGGACGCAGCCGGGTCTTATATGCTGGGAGGGCATGATGTGCTGGCGTTTGGTTTGGAATGCAGAGCAGCCCGCTTTAGCTAACACTAGCGGCGTTACAAATAGGCTGTTATTCGGCAAGTTACGCCATGCCTGACGACCAGCACATTATCCCTCCACGTATTACACATAGTACTGACACCCCATGTACTATTCACAGCACTGACCCCTATTCATCACATTTATTTTATTTATTTATTTATTTATTTTTATTACATTATTACAGTTCTGACACTTTCATACATACATATTTATTTTTTACCATCCATTCACACCCTAGCACTACACTGACACTCATTTATCGCACACCTTTGAGCACTTAGTTTGCCACTCCCCTCAAGACTAGTGGGAGGGGCCATCACTATTTAATGCACACTCCTTCTTCAGCATTCTTTGACCCGTCTGCGTCCTGATGGGAACGGGTTTTCACCCACCCACCTACCTAGTAAGTATGGCCTTTTTTGTGGTTTTTGATGATATCAATGTCCCATTTTTTCTGTTTGTGTTTTTAAATTAGGAACGTAAAGTTCTGGTTAGGGACTCGCAAGGCACTGGGGACCCTTGACGTTGGGTTGCGAGCTTTGCGTATTTTGGCCAAAATAACAACTAATACCCCATGTTTCATGGATATTTCTTACTACGTATACTACACTTTTTTTCAGGACGCAGCCGGGTCTTATATGCTGGGAGGGCATGATGTGCTGGCGTTTGGTTTGGAATGCAGAGCAGCCCGCTTTAGCTAACACTAGCGGCGTTACAAATAGGCTGTTATTCGGCAAGTTACGCCATGCCTGACGACCAGCACATTATCCCTCCACGTATTACACATAGTACTGACACCCCATGTACTATTCACAGCACTGACCCCTATTCATCACATTTATTTTATTTATTTATTTATTTATTTATTTATTTTTATTACATTATTACAGTTCTGACACTTTCATACATACATATTTATTTTTTACCATCCATTCACACCCTAGCACTACACTGACACTCATTTATCGCACACCTTTGAGCACTTAGTTTGCCACTCCCCTCAAGACTAGTGGGAGGGGCCATCACTATTTAATGCACACTCCTTCTTCAGCATTCTTTGACCCGTCTGCGTCCTGATGGGAACGGGTTTTCACCCACCCACCTACCTAGTAAGTATGGCCTTTTTTGTGGTTTTTGATGATATCAATGTCCCATTTTTTCTGTTTGTGTTTTTAAATTAGGAACGTAAAGTTCTGGTTAGGGACTCGCAAGGCACTGGGGACCCTTGACGTTGGGTTGCGAGCTTTGCGTATTTTGGCCAAAATAACAACTAATACCCCATGTTTCATGGATATTTCTTACTACGTATACTACACTTTTTTTCAGGACGCAGCCGGGTCTTATATGCTGGGAGGGCATGATGTGCTGGCGTTTGGTTTGGAATGCAGAGCAGCCCGCTTTAGCTAACACTAGCGGCGTTACAAATAGGCTGTTATTCGGCAAGATACGCCATGCCTGACGACCAGCACATTATCCCTCCACGTATTACACATAGTACTGACACCCCATGTACTATTCACAGCACTGACCCCTATTCATCACATTTATTTTATTTATTTATTTATTTTTATTACATTATTACAGTTCTGACACTTTCATACATACATATTTATTTTTTACCATCCATTCACACCCTAGCACTACACTGACACTCATTTATCGCACACCTTTGAGCACTTAGTTTGCCACTCCCCTCAAGACTAGTGGGAGGGGCCATCACTATTTAATGCACACTCCTTCTTCAGCATTCTTTGACCCGTCTGCGTCCTGATGGGAACGGGTTTTCACCCACCCACCTACCTAGTAAGTATGGCCTTTTTTGTGGTTTTTGATGATATCAATGTCCCATTTTTTCTGTTTGTGTTTTTAAATTAGGAACGTAAAGTTCTGGTTAGGGACTCGCAAGGCACTGGGGACCCTTGACGTTGGGTTGCGAGCTTTGCGTATTTTGGCCAAAATAACAACTAATACCCCATGTTTCATGGATATTTCTTACTACGTATACTACACTTTTTTTCAGGACGCAGCCGGGTCTTATATGCTGGGAGGGCATGATGTGCTGGCGTTTGGTTTGGAATGCAGAGCAGCCCGCTTTAGCTAACACTAGCGGCGTTACAAATAGGCTGTTATTCGGCAAGTTACGCCATGCCTGACGACCAGCACATTATCCCTCCACGTATTACACATAGTACTGACACCCCATGTACTATTCACAGCACTGACCCCTATTCATCACATTTATTTTATTTATTTATTTATTTATTTATTTTTATTACATTATTACAGTTCTGACACTTTCATACATACATATTTATTTTTTACCATCCATTCACACCCTAGCACTACACTGACACTCATTTATCGCACACCTTTGAGCACTTAGTTTGCCACTCCCCTCAAGACTAGTGGGAGGGGCCATCACTATTTAATGCACACTCCTTCTTCAGCATTCTTTGACCCGTCTGCGTCCTGATGGGAACGGGTTTTCACCCACCCACCTACCTAGTAAGTATGGCCTTTTTTGTGGTTTTTGATGATATCAATGTCCCATTTTTTCTGTTTGTGTTTTTAAATTAGGAACGTAAAGTTCTGGTTAGGGACTCGCAAGGCACTGGGGACCCTTGACGTTGGGTTGCGAGCTTTGCGTATTTTGGCCAAAATAACAACTAATACCCCATGTTTCATGGATATTTCTTACTACGTATGCTACACTTTTTTTCAGGACGCAGCCGGGTCTTATATGCTGGGAGGGCATGATGTGCTGGCGTTTGGTTTGGAATGCAGAGCAGCCCGCTTTAGCTAACACTAGCGGCGTTACAAATAGGCTGTTATTCGGCAAGTTACGCCATGCCTGACGACCAGCACATTATCCCTCCACGTATTACACATAGTACTGACACCCCATGTACTATTCACAGCACTGACCCCTATTCATCACATTTATTTTATTTATTTATTTATTTATTTTTATTACATTATTACAGTTCTGACACTTTCATACATACATATTTATTTTTTACCATCCATTCACACCCTAGCACTACACTGACACTCATTTATCGCACACCTTTGAGCACTTAGTTTGCCACTCCCCTCAAGACTAGTGGGAGGGGCCATCACTATTTAATGCACACTCCTTCTTCAGCATTCTTTGACCCGTCTGCGTCCTGATGGGAACGGGTTTTCACCCACCCACCTACCTAGTAAGTATGGCCTTTTTTGTGGTTTTTGATGATATCAATGTCCCATTTTTTCTGTTTGTGTTTTTAAATTAGGAACGTAAAGTTCTGGTTAGGGACTCGCAAGGCACTGGGGACCCTTGACGTTGGGTTGCGAGCTTTGCGTATTTTGGCCAAAATAACAACTAATACCCCATGTTTCATGGATATTTCTTACTACGTATACTACACTTTTTTTCAGGACGCAGCCGGGTCTTATATGCTGGGAGGGCATGATGTGCTGGCGTTTGGTTTGGAATGCAGAGCAGCCCGCTTTAGCTAACACTAGCGGCGTTACAAATAGGCTGTTATTCGGCAAGTTACGCCATGCCTGACGACCAGCACATTATCCCTCCACGTATTACACATAGTACTGACACCCCATGTACTATTCACAGCACTGACCCCTATTCATCACATTTATTTTATTTATTTATTTATTTATTTTTATTACATTATTACACAGTTCTGACACTTTCATACATACATATTTATTTTTTACCATCCATTCACACCCTAGCACTACACTGACACTCATTTATCGCACACCTTTGAGCACTTAGTTTGCCACTCCCCTCAAGACTAGTGGGAGGGGCCATCACTATTTAATGCACACTCCTTCTTCAGCATTCTTTGACCCGTCTGCGTCCTGATGGGAACGGGTTTTCACAGCTTACATATACCCTGATGTACTCCACACAGCTTACATATACCCTGATCTACTCCGCACAGATTACATATACCCTGATGTACTCCGCCCAGATTACATATACCCTGATGTACTCCACACAGCTTACATATACCCTGATCTACTCCGCACAGATTACATATACCCTGATGTACTCCTCACATATTACATATACCCTGATGTACTCCTCACATATTACATATACCCTGATGTACTCCTCACATATTACATATACCCTGATGTACTCCGCACAGTTTACATATACCCTGATCTACTCCGCACAGTTTACATATACCCCGATGTACTCCACACAGCTTACATATAACCTGATGTACTCCTCACAGATTACATATACCCTGATGTACTCCGCACAGCTTACATATACCCTGATGTACTCCGCACAGATTACATATACCCTGATGTACTCCGCACAGGTTACATATACCCTGATGTACTCCGCCCAGCTTACATATACCCTGATGTACTCCGCACAGCTTACATATACCCTGATGTACTCCACACAGCTTACATATACCCTGATCTACTCCGCACAGATTACATATACCCTGATGTACTCCGCCCAGATTACATATACCCTGATGTACTCCACACAGCTTACATATACCCTGATCTACTCCGCACAGATTACATATACCCTGATGTACTCCTCACATATTACATATACCCTGATGTACTCCTCACATATTACATATACCCTGATGTACTCCTCACATATTACATATACCCTGATGTACTCCTCACATATTACATATACCCTGATGTACTCCTCACATATTACATATACCCTGATGTACTCCGCACAGATTACATATACCCTGATGTACTCCGCACAGATTACATATACCCTGATGTACTCCGCCCAGATTACATATACCCTGATGTACTCCACACAGCTTACATATACCCTGATCTACTCCGCACAGATTACATATACCCTGATGTACTCCTCACATATTACATATACCCTGATGTACTCCTCACATATTACATATACCCTGATGTACTCCGCACAGATTACATATACCCTGATGTACTCCGCACAGATTACATATACCCTGATCTACTCTGCACAGATTACATATACCCTGATCTACTCCGCACAGATTACATATACCCTGATGTACTCCGCACAGATTACATATACCCTGATGTACTCCGCACAGATTACATATACCCTGATGTACTCCGCACAGCTTACATATACCCTGATGTACTCCTCACATATTACATATACCCTGATGTACTCCGCACAGCTTACATATACCCTGATGTACTCCGCACAGCTTACATATACTCTGATGTACTCCTCACATATTACATATACCCTGATGTACTCCTCACAGATTACATATACCCTGATGTACGCCGCACAGTTTACATATACCCTGATGTACTCCGCACAGATTACATATACCCTGATGTACTCCGCCCAGCTCACATATGCCCCCACATTTTAAGATAAAATACCACTAATACACCAAGCAAAATCTGCGCTTCAAAAGCCAAATGGTGGTCCAACTGAGCCTGGCAGTGTACCCAAACGGAAATTTATGACCACATATGGGGTATTCTGGAGAACCCGCTTAACAATTTATGGGATGTGTGTCTACGGTGGTACAAGCTGGGCACAACACATGGGGCACTGAAATGGCATATCTGTGGAAAACAGCAATTTTCAATCTGCAACATCTATTGTTTACTCATTTTTGCAAAACACTTGTGCGGTCAAAATGCTCACTACACCCCTAGATCAATTCTTTGAGGGATCTAGTTTCCAAAATGGGGTAATTTTTCGGGGGGTACCACTGTACTGGTACTGTAGCTCAATGCAACATGGTGTCAAAAAACGAATCTTATAAAATCTACACTCCAAATACTAAATGGCGCTCCTTCCCTTTAGAGCGTTGCTGTGTGTCCAAATAGCAGTTTATGACCACGTGTGGGGTATTTCCGTACTCCGGAGAAGTTGCTTTCCAAATGTTACGGTGCTTTTTCTCTTTTATTTGTTGAGAAAATGAAAAATTTTGAACCAATGCTCTGTCTTATTGGAAAATAATGTAATTTTTCATTTTCCTGCCCATTTGTAAAATCTATGAGACACCTGTGGAGTCAAAATGCTCACTACACCCCTAGATGAATTCCTCAATGGGTGTAGTTTGCCAAATGGAGTCACTTTTGGGTAGTTTCCACTGTACTGGTACCCAAGGGGCTTTGCAAAAGCGACATGGTGCAGAAAAACCAATCCAGCAAAATCTGCTCGCCAAATGGCGCTCCTTCCCTTCTGATCCCTGATATGTATTCATACAGTGGTTTATTACCACATGTGGGGTATTTCCGTACTCTGGAGAAGTTGCTTTACAAATGTTACGGTGATTTTTTTCCTTTATTTGATGAGAAAATGAAACATTTTGACCTAAAGCTACGTCTTAGTGGAACAAAATTTAATTTTTAATTTTTACTGCACAATTCTAATGAAATCTATGAAACACCTGGGGGGTCAAAATGCTCACTACACCCCTTGTTGAATTCCTCTAGGGGTGTAGTTTCCCAAATGGAGTCACTTTTGGGTAGTTTCCACTGTACTGGTACCTTGGGAGCTTTACAAATGAGACATGGTGCAGAGAAATTAATCCAGCAAAATCTGTACTCCAGAAGCTAAATGTCGCTCCTTCCCTTCTGAGCCCTGATGTGTATTCATACAGTGGTTTATTACCACATATGGGGTATTTCCGTACTCTGGAGAAGTTGCTTTACAAATGTTGGGGTGCTTTTCCTCATTTATTTGTTGAAAAAAATAAAAAATTCTGAGGTAAAGCTATATCTTATTGAAAAATAATGTCATTTTTCATTTTTACTACCCAATTCTAATGAAATCTATGAAACACCTGGGGGTCAAAATGATCACGACACCCCTAGATAAATTCCTCTAGGGGTGTAGTTTCCCAAATGGAGTCACTTTTGGGGGGTTTCCTTTGTTTTTGCACCACAAGACCTCTTTTAGCCTGACATGGTGCCTGAAATATAATTTAAGAGAAGGAAGGTCGAAAAATCTACAAGGTGCTCCTTTGCTTCTGGGGTCTTTGTTTCAGTCCAGTAGCGCACTAGGGCCACATGTGGGATATTTCTAAAAACTGCAGAATCAGGGCAATAAATGTTCAGTTGTGTTTCTCTTGTAAAAACCTTCGGTATTACAGGGAAAATGGATTAATATGTAATTTCTGCAAAAAAAAAAATTAAATTTGCAAATTTCCCTTCCACTTTGCTTTAATTCCTGTGACACGCATAAAGGGTTAAGAAACTTTCTAAATGCTGTTTTGAATACTTTAAGGGGTGCAGTTTTTTAAAATGGGGTGATTTGTGGGAGTTCCTAATATATAAGGCCCTCAAAGCTACTTCAGATCTGAACTGTTCCCTAAAAAAATAGCCTTTTCAAATTCTCTTGAAAATATGAGAAATTGCTGCTAAAGTTCTAAGCCTCGTAACGTTCTAGAAAAATAAAAGGATGTTCAAAAAATGATGCCAATCTAAATTAGACATATGGGGGATGCTAACTAGTCACTATTTTGTGTGGTATTACTATCTGTCTTACAAGCAGATACATTTGAATTTAGAAAAATGCTAATTTTTGCAAATTTTCTCTACATTTTGGTGTTTTCCACAAATAAATATTGAATTTATCGACCAAATTTTTTCACTAACATAAAGTACAATATGTCACGAGAAAACAATCTCAAAATCGCTTGGATAGGTAAAAGCATTCCAGAGTTATTACCACATAAAGTGACACATGTCAGATTTAAAAAATGAGGCTGTGTCATAAGGTCCAAAAGTGTCTGGGTCCTTAAGGGGTTAATTATATTTATATAGAGGGGTTATATGGCTTAGAAAACTCATGGTCAAATACCACATTAGGTCTCTTCCTCTGTTACATGGACAGCCCATTCATCGTAATGGGAACTGTGTAATGCTGCATTTCTCCTGTTGGGGCGCTGCAAGGGAATTGAACACTTGCTGAAAGGTTCCCCCTGCAGATTACTACTGATCCTTAGTAGTTCCAACAGAGGGAGATCCTATGATCCTATTTTTGGGAGACACCGCTAACAAAAAGGGGTTGTCAAAAGCAGTTAACCCTTTCAAGCACCTTTCATTAATATGATGTATGGGCATAAATTGCTACAGAAAAGCATTTTTTTTCAAAACAACACAATTCACATGATGTTTTTTTTCTCACAATTGATGGGGGCATGTGGGAAAATGCATTTTTCATGTTTTCGCCATGATGTCACGGCACATTACAGTTTACAACCACTATTCAGATTGTCAGATAACCATACAAGGAACTGTGAATAATCGCCATTATTCCATTTATAAATCGTCTTGTGTTTTGTAAAATTATTCAACTCCCACTATAAAAATCTATTTGCATTAATTAAAATAGAGATGACTTTCTGTATCTGCCATTGATTTTGATTAATAAAGAACGTCTGTTTTCAGAGCAACAATTAGGAGCGAATGTTAACCAGACGGTACAAAGGTCTAGAATGCCATTTAACGCAATGGGGTGAGTGTAGGATGAAAATGACATAACTATAAAGTAATATTAATGTAGTGGAAAATGATGATCCTCTTTTATCTTAAAAAGTTTTTATTTCACTAACTTTTTATTTTAGTATTAAAGGAGATGTATTAATCTGACAACTCAATTTACTTAAATTAATCCAGCCATGCCGAATAGATTATCACCACAGGTCCGACTTCTGAAACCCGCTGCTATCAGCTGTAATCGACAGGGAAAGTAGCGACCAGCCAGACATTTTACCTACAGCGGCCACTTCTGGAGAAATAGAGTATTACAGGGATGGGCCGGGTTCGACAAAGTGGGACCCGATACTTCATCTCTACCCACATCATTACGCCCATACACCCATATGGAATGGGGTTGTCTTAGTAGGCTTTACTTCACACAGCTAAATAGTTAAAGGGAAACTATCTCCTTCCTCTGCCTTCTATTTACTGTATTACCCTAGTTGGATTTTTGGGGACTTGCTATATAGATAGCCTGCAGGCAAGGAAAGGGGAAATGCAGTTAAGAAACAGTATTATAGTAATTATATTTTTTAGAATATGTAGTAATGATATTTGACTTCATTTGTCAGATCCGTGGCTAATGAATTTGACAATCACTTTTGTGAGCCAGAAATATTCTCATGATGTGTGGTCACTTCCCTTCCCCCACTCTCCTCAGGTCTTGCAAATTGAATTACTCATCCAAAAATTATGCTCACGTGACATCAATAATGGGGCTGGGAACAATAAGCACAAATATCACAATGTCCCCCGACCCCCTAAATTTTTTTTATATTAAATCAAATAACGGCAGAAATGCCACAATATTATATACCAAACGAAAAAGAAGGAGCACCAAACTACCAGAATATACACAAAATATAAAATATAGTTTATTAAATAACACAATATAAAAAATAACATACAGAGGCAAATAAAGAAGAAAATTTAAAAAATCAAAATAAAATAAGAGACAGCAGGTGTAAGGGGAAGGACCTGAGTGGGAATCCTATATGTCAATCCCTAATAGGCATAGTGTACTGGCATATGGAGAGTAGCTGATCACTAACTCACAGGTAGAGCAATCTTACTTCCACTATAATGTCACACCACATCATAAATACAACAGTGACCGATGGCATGTGAGCTTCAAAAGAGTATCTTACCCATATTATAAGCTTAATTGCACCACGCTGTATGCCCCAATGCACGTTTCACATATCGCCTCCTCAGGGGGTAGTGTTCTCACTAAAGAAGCCCACTGTTTTTTGTATGGAGTCTACCCCATGTGACCTCCCGTTGCCCAGTCGCCGGTAAAGTTTGGCGCATTCGCCAGATGACAGTTGTAGCGAATTCCCACCTGCTAACAACTCTACTTATGAGTTAGGGATCAGCTACTCTCCATATCCCAGTACACTATGCTTATTAGAGATTGACATATAGGATTCCTACACAGGTCCTTCCCTTTACACCTGCTGTCTCGTTTTTTATTTTATTTTTTACCTTTTTTTTCTTTATTTGCCTCTGTATGTAATTTTTTATTTTTTGTTATTTAATAAACTATATTATGTGTATATTCTGGTAGTTTTGGTGCTCCTTCTTTTTCGCTTGGTATAAAGTGCATTACTCAATAGAAGCCAGTGATGAACATGGATGAAAGCTCCTATAGATTGAAGAGAATAGGAACATACCCTGAGGCATGGTTCTTGGTATTAGTACTAGAAGGATTGTCCCTTAAAAACATAATAATTTTGGAGATATTCTGTAAAATTTCAGATTTGCTTGATTACTGAATTTATGTCCATGAACTATTCGGATCTGCAATAAGCAGAGTAAACATTCTCAAGATGGCTCGAAACACATAAGTATGCAGCTTGGCAAAGACACTGGAAACATGCTTAAAGTCTTGTCTACAAGTATGAAAGATAGAAAATGCAAACAATTCCAGGATAACGCAATTCCCATAAAATCTTCGAGACCGATCAGTTTTCTCTGTTGCTGTTTCATAGAAAGTAAAGCTTGACTGTAGTACTTTTAATATGGGACAGCAGTATTACTGACAAGCAATCTGGCATGGACTAATGGGCTTTTACCTATGGCAGACCAGGGGGCCTTTGTTAGGCCCCCAGCTGCCTTGGTAACCCATGGACGTCCCTATATAAGTTAAACTCATTGGATGCCGAAGCTCCTCTTGAGCGCAGAATCGAAGAGCTTAAACAGCCGGGATAGGAGTTCTCCGTGACCCCGGCAGTTGCGGCAGGAGCATGGCTGTGATGCAGCTGTCACAATCTCGTGGGTACATGAGAGCAGCACCCACGAGATCACAGTTACCGAAATATCTGAGCGGGATTAAGCAACTGGCAGAAACGGATATATCTGTCGGCGCTCGTTAATGGGTTTCAGGGGTTTTCCAATATATAAAACTCATGGCCTATCTTTAGGATAGCAAAAAAAAAAAAATCGAAGTTCTCAGCACCAATGAACTCCAGATACTTGCGCGGTCACACAGGGCACATCAGTTGCCCTTGCTGAAGGGGAGAGTCATAGAAAGTTTTGCACTCGAGGCTTGTGAACACCATGAATCTTAATATTATGTGTATAGCGGTATTATTTAGACATTGTGTAGCACTGTTATTAGATTACTTTATACAGTATATGGAGCTGTAATGTGGTCACTTTATGTTGATATTATTTGAACACTGTAAGGTGATATGTACTTGTGCAGCACTGCTACGTCTGCACTGTACATTATAATTTTTGCAGTGTATGGTGGTGGCGGCACTATATAGCCTTCTTATTTAGGCAACTGTATAATAGTGTTTATTTGCCAATGTATGGCACTGTTATTTTGGCTCTATACTATATGGTGATTGTAATTAGACACTGTATGTTTTTGTGTGCGCTGTATGACCACATGCCATATGGGGGGCATCAACAGAAGGTATTGCACAGGGCATCAGCCAACGTAAGACCAACCCTGGAAGCAAGGGTTCCAAGGTTCCTTGGATACCTAAGTAACTTCTATCCTCAGGATAGGCCATAATTATATGATCAGTGGAGGTCCCACCACCGGGACCTCCACCAATCAGCAGAGTTGGAGCATCTTGGCTCCATCACTGCAGTATCACCTTCACAGCGACGTCCATATGAATATGGCTATGCCTGGTACTACAGCTCAACCACAATCAGTGCCAATAACTTGAAAGGGCTGAGCTGCAATACCAGGCACAGCTACACTTGTAAGAATGTTGCTGTGCCAGGTATTGCAGTGAAGATCATACATTGAGGATCTATTCAAAGGATAGACCATCAATATTATATTTCGGAAAACTTTTTAACACAAGGTTAGGGCTCAACCAGCTACCTGTGTCCTTAAGATCACTGTAATGGCCGGGATCAAACATATCTCCAATCCCAGTCATTTAAGCCATTAGAAAGACGGGTTAACCTCCATCCCACCATGGTTGCCATGGAACCCTGAAGGTCATAATGAAGGCCCCCAGTTCTGCCATCTTTCCGGTCCTATTAAAGGAGTTGTCCCACCACAACATCTTATCACTTATACATAGCTCTGTACTCGGCTATACCGGCAGTCCCATAGAGAGTGGTTGCAGCGGCAGGGGGCATGCTCACTCAATAGTGAGCACCGCATCTGAGTGGTTTTAGAGGGAGGGAGGGAGATCCTTCTCTCCCCCCCCCACTGGCACCTCGCGTGCATCGCGGGGTGTCGATAGTTTCTATGGCAGCCTGGGGGCCTAACAAAGGCCACCAGGTCTGCCTCTAGTGAATGCCTGTTATTTTACACTGACAGGCATAATACACTGAAATACAGAAGTATTGCAGTGTATTTTAATATCAATCAAAAGATCGCACAGTAAAGTCCCCTAGTGGGACTAAAAAAAAAAGTTAAATAGAGTTGAAACAAATAAATAAAACTCAGTAAAAAAAAAAGTTAACATTTTTTTTAAAACCCACTTTATCCTCTTACAAAATACTTTATTATGAAAAAAAGTAAAAAGTAACTAACCCAACTATAAAATGATTACATTATTTAACCCGCACGGAGAATGCCGTAAAAAATTAAAAACAATGCCAGAATTGCTGGTTTCTGTTCATCCTACCTTCAAAAAAATTTGATAAAAAGTGATCAAAAGTCACATGTATTCCAAAATGGAGTAATATTGAAAAAAAAGTGTTTTTACTGTGTAAAAGTAGGAAGACATAAAAAAATCTATAAAAGGCTTCGTTCACATCTGCGCTAGGGCTCCGTTCTGACCATCTATCGGAGCTTTCTGTTGGAACGGAGGCCTGAAAGACACAAACGGAAACCGTCGTTTCAGTCACCATTGATTTCAAAGGTGACGGATTCGATGCCAATGGTTTCCGTCGACTACGCTATTGATTCCGTCAAAACGACGGAACCCTTGCACAACGGAGACAAATGGAAACCATTGGCACCGGATCCGTCACCATTGAACATACGGTTTCCGTTTGTGTCTGTCAGGGCTCCGTTCCGACGGAAAGCTTCAACGGAACGTCAAAACGGGGCCCAAGCGCAGATGTGAACGAAGCCTTAATTTGGTATCGCCACTATCGTAACGACCCGATGAATAAACTTAGTACGTTATTTATACCACACGGTAAACGGCGCAAAAAAAGAAAGGCAAAATTTCTGGGTTTTTTCCAGTACCCCACTAGAAAAGTTAATAAAAAGTTAATCAATTAATTATATGTACCCCAAAATGGTGCTATTAAAAAATACAACTTGTACCGGAAAAAAAAAGTCCTTATACATGTCAATGAAAAAATAAAAAGGTTATAGATCTTTGAATGCGACGGTAGAAAAACAAAAAAAATTGCTTGGTTATTAAGGTTTAAAATACCTTCGGTATTAAGGGGTTAAGCCCTGCCAGAGTTGGTAAATAGCATAATAAACTCTAATACAGGGGTGTATTGTATCTGTGATCAAATGATCGCTTGTTTAAGTTCCCTTTAAAATAAAAAACAATTAAATAAAGCTTTTAATAAAGAAAAATAATTTTAAATGTAAAAGTTAAAAAAAAAACTTTTCCCATTTCCCTCCTAAAGTAATGTCAAAAATAAAAAAACAATCATAATTGGCATCGCAGCATCCATAAGAGTCCAAACTATTCCAAGATAACATTATTTATTCCACACGGTGAATTCTGTAAAAAAACAAAAGAAAGAAACGGAATTGCTGTTTTTTAATCACCTCGCTTCCCAAATAAAATAGAATAAAAACTCATCGTATGTACCCACAAATGATACCAACAAAAACTATAGCTCGCCCCGCAAAAAAAACAGCTTTCACACCGCTCCATCGACAACAAAATAAAAAAAGTTATCCCTCTCAAATATGGCGACACAAAAAATATTTTTTTTTTTCTTTGCAATCATCATGGAAAAAATTATAAAAATATATTATCGCAGTAATCGTATTGACCAGCAGAATAAAGTTAACATGTCATTTTTGCCGCACGTGAATGCTATAAAAACTAAACCTAAAAAACAATGAAGGAATCACAGTTTTTTTCCTATTCCACTCCACAAATATTTTTGTTCAGTTTCTCAGTACTTACATAGTTACATAGTTACATTGTTAGTACGGTTGAAAAAAGACACATGTCCATCAAAGTTCAACCAAGTGATGGGAAAGAGAAGGGAAAAATGTCTACACATAGGAGCTAATATTTTTTTGTTCTAGGAAATTATCTAACCCTTTTTTATAGCCATCTCCTGTCCCTGCTGTGACGGCTCCTGCGGTGACTATTCCATAAATTCCCCGTTCTCACTGTAAAGAAGGCTTGTCGCCTCTGCAGGTTGAACCTTTTTCCCTTCCGAACGAGGGAGTGCCCCCTTGTTTTTTGAGGGGGTTTTACATGGAACAGGATTTCACCATATTTTTTGTATGTGCCATTCATATATTTATAGAAGTTAATCATGTCCCCCCTTAGGGCCCATGCACACGAACGTGCTTTTGCGGCCGCAATTCCGCTGAAAATCCACAGGAGAATTGCAGTCCCATTCATGCCTATGGGGCCATGCACACGACCGTGGTTTCCACGGTCTGTGCATGGCCCAGGAGCCTGGACCGCAGAAAGAACGGGCAAGTCTTATTACGGCTGTGTTCTGCGGTACAGGCTCATAGCAAATAATAGCCGCGGCCATGTGCACGGCCCACGATTTGCTGGCGGCTTGCGGGTGACACTCCACCCATGGAAAACCCGAAAAACACGGCCGTGCACATGGCTACGGTTGTGTGCATGAGGCCTTAGTCGTCTCTTTTCAAGGCTAAATAGGTTTAATTCTTTTAATCTTTCCTCATAACATAGATTCTCCATGCCCCTTATTAGCTTCCTTGCTCTTCTTTGTATTTTTTCATCCTTTCTATGAACTGTAGCCCAGAACTGAACTGCATATTCTAGATGAGGCCTCACTAATACTTTGTAAAGTGGTAATATTACATCCCTGTCCCGCGAGTCCATGCTTCTTTTAATACACGACAATATCTTGCTGGCCTTTGAAGCAGCTGATTGACACTGCATGCTGTTATTTAGTTTATGATTTACAAGTACACCCAGATCCTTCTCAACAAGTGACTCCCCCAGTGTAGCTCCCCCTAGGACATATGATGCATGCAGGTTGTTGGTATCCAGATGCATAACTTTACATTTATCTACATGATATTGGTACAATAAATGGTTTCATTAAAAACTACAGAAAATAAAAAGTCAAAAAATTACCGCAGCGGCAAGGGGTTAATATGCAAAACCAAAGGCTTAAAGGGAACCTGTCAGCAGAATTTCACGTATTAAATCTATTAACCTGGTGGCTGTGTGTGAAAAATAATTTTTATGTAACCTATAATTATCTTAGTCGGCTCTGTAGCTTTAGTATTCAGTTTTTTAGTGTTCTCGTGCCGTATGCTAATGAGTATAAAAGAATCATATCTTCATTCCTCAATTCTGTCCGAGTTGTCCCCGCCTCCTTACTTTTGATTGACAGCTCCTCCCCCCAGCACACACGAAATCCCACACATGCACATCGATGTCCTGTTCTGGTGCGTGCACACAACGGGACACCACATGTCAGGGGAGATTTCGACATTCAGGGTGTGCCAGTTTTCGGCGGTGGGCGGGCCTAAGAAGGGGAATGAACGAGACTACCGGATTATTACCATAGAAGGCGCAAAATGTTTGCAGACCGTTATTTACGATCGGAGCTGGAGTTTAGGAGAGGGGATAATGGCAATTAACTTTTGACAGCACCGGTCAGTGAGGAGTGAGTAGAGTTCCATAAGTAAAATGCTGGGGACAGGTTCCCTTTACGTCTTCGCTTAAAGGGGTTGTCCAGGCACGGACAACTGATCACCTTTCCACAGGATAGATGATCAGTATATCATCGTTGAGGTCCGACACCTGGACTCCGCACCAATCAGCTTCTGCGGCTGTCTGCGGGCATCGGACGTCCATGCCAGAAGCAGATGGCTCTGGTCACGGAATAGCGTCTGAACTGCAGTACTGCTCCTATTCAAGTGATATACAGTGGTTGGAGCCATCTGCTTCCGGCTCTGAATACTGCATACCCTGCATAACATCCGGAGCAGTCGGAGCAGCTGATCGGTGCGGGGTCCGGGTGTCGAACCCCCACCGATCATATACTGATGACCTATCCGGTGGCCATCAGTTGTCAGTGCCTGGAAAACCTCTTTAAAGGGAAAGAAAGGGTCAAAGTAACGTGAAAAAAAAAAAGATAATGATTAGAAGATAAAAGCCGGGGAGAGATTTGTTTACTTTGATAATTACAGACTTATAATGTACTCGTGTAATGTATGTTTAGTATTATTTCTATACATCTCTTATTATATTTCCCCCATTAAGCACGTTCATGCAAACTCTGCAAATGCTATAATGGAAAATAATAAAATTCTCAGTAACATATTGATGCTCAACTAAATAAAGAAAAACATCTTTCTTCAAAAAGCCATGTTCAGAGAGACTGGCCGCCATCCAGAAGTGTCAATAGAGAGGCCTTTATATCGTTGTCAGATGAGCATTATTAGTATTTGCATTAAACATTGCCATTAAAGCTCCGCACAGACTCCTTTTGTTACAACATAATACACAGTCATTTTGCTTTCTTGTTGCACTAAAACCAGTTTCAGATGGGAAATCTAAACCACTGATCTGGATACATATATTTCGCATAGCATAAGTAACCTTCATTTCTATAGCGCCAACATATTCCACAGCACTGTACAATCAGGAGAAGACATAAACCACAAATAACCATAAATATTAAGACTCAACATTATTTCCAAGTCAGCCATTTATGCCATAAATGTCTGATAGATGCGGGGCCCAGCTCACACGACCCCCGCGCCGCAAGTTTCGGCGACCATCGGCCACAGGTTCCAGGTGGGGGTTTAGTGGAGAAGGTGCCGCAGGTTCTGCTGTTTTTGTAATTCCCATACAACAGAGAGAAGAGAACCGTGCATACGCGTGACCCCCTCTCAAAAGTCCCTGCTTGGAATCGGCAGCTTGCACTTGCCGCACCAGGCAAAACGGGGGTCTTGTCACCCCCGTTCTCGATATAGGTGCGGATTCCAGAGCTATCAGACATTTTGATATGTCATAAATGTCTAGGTTGGGAATACATCTTTAATGGGGTCTCATGAAGAAAACCCTTGTCCATATGCTCTATTACGGACCCTCCAAAACGGAGAGCAGCTTTGAACGAGTGGCTCCCGTTCTGGCGGACTTGAGCCATCCTTGTATCATAAGGACGCACATTTAACTGAATGGCCACCTTGTAATATGACATTTTCCCAAGAGAAATGCCTGGCTTGCTGTGGCTTCTCCCGTCAAAATCAGCAATTTCCACAGTGTCGTGGGCCTAGGATGATAAGCTGGTTGCCCCATGGGCCATATCCTGAAAGGGGTTGTCACTGATGAGACAACCCCTTTAACAATGAAAAAAAAGAAACAGAATCCTGCCCATAAGATCTTACAACCTAAAGGAGGGGATGCCCATAAGAGCTTTAACGCTAAAGGAAATGATGGGAGTGACAGAAAAGATACACAGTGAAAATTTGATGCAATAGACCAGATTCTTGTATGTCCTATAGGGGACTATGAAAAAGGATATACACTGCATTCCAAATTATTATGCAAATGTTATTTTTCGCTGATTTTCCTAAATAGTCGATGCAAATGACAGTCAGTATAATCTTCAAGCCATCAACCGTTGGGGTATAATGCAAATTTTATTGAACAAATCTCCTAATGATAACAGATTTTTTTTTAGAAGTAAAAAACTCAGAATGCTTCACATTATTATGCACAACAGAGATCAGAACATTTTAAAGGTTGTAAAGAGAACTAAAATGGTAATTTGTTGAATTTGCAGCATCAGGAGGTCATATTTACAGAAATCAAAAGCTCTTTCAATAAAAAAAAACTTAGCAGGCCAAGTTACATGTTAACATAGGACCCCTTCTCTGATATCACCTTCACAATTCTTGCATCCATTGAATTTGTGAGTATTTGGACAGTTTCTGCTTCAATATCTTTGCAGGATGTCAGAATAGTCTCCCAAAGCTTCTGTTTTGATGTGAACTGCCTCCCACCCGCATAGATATTTTGCTTGAGGATGCTCCAAAGATTCACAATAGGGTTGAGGTCAGGGGAACATGGGGGCCACACCATGAGTTTAGATCCTTTTATGCCCATAGCAGCCAATGACACAGAGGTATTATTTGCAGCATGAGATGGTGCATTGTCATGCATGAAGATAATTTTGCTACGGAAAGCACGGTTCTTCTTTTTGTACCACGGAAGAAAGTGGTCAGTCATAAACTCTACGTACTTTGCAGAGGTCATTTTCACAACATCAGGGACCCTAAAGGGGCCTACCAGCTCTCTCCCCATGATTCCAGCACAAAACATGACTCCGCCACCTCCTTGCTGACGTCGCAGCCTTGTTGGGACATGGTGGCCATTCACCAACCATCCACTACTCCATCCATCTGGACCATCCAGGGTTGCACGGCGCTCATCGGTAGACAACACGGTTTTAAAATCAGTCTTTATGTATTTCTGAGCCCAGTGCAACCGTTTCTGCTTGTGAGCATTGTTTTGGGGTGGCCGAATAATAGCTTTATGAACACTTGCAAACCTCTGGAGGATCCTACACCTTGAGGTTCGCGGGACTCCAGAGGCACCAGCGGCTTCAAATACCTGTTTGCTGCTTTGCAATGGCATTTTAGCAGCTGCTTTTCTAATCCTATTAATTTGTCTGGCAGAAACCTTCCTCATTATGCCTTTATCTGAACTAACCTGTCTGTGCTCTGAATCAGCCACAAATCTTTTCACAGTACGATGATCAGGCTTAATTTTTCTTGAAATATCCAATGTTTTCATGCCTTAGTTTTGCCTGCTCCGGTCTGAGAGAGATATTGTGGGTATTTGAACCCAGAGGAACCACCATTAAATCTCGTTTAGCTCCGTAATTTCGCGAGATTTCGTTTCACTTGCCGGAATCTCACAAAAAAGATTCAGAAGTGTTAGGATTCTGAGTACACATGACATCCAGGCTGGATGGTCATGTGTATTCATTATCAGGACACTGTAGTAATGTTAGGGTTTGTGTATGAGGCTGCACATAGTGATATAACTATATCGCTAGTGCAGTGTAAATGAATGGAGAGGAGTGCATGATGCCGATTGGTCAGCGTCATGCACTCCTCTGTACAACGCCCACTTGGTCGAAAGTAAAAATACGCCCACTTGGGCATTAAGCAACTCATTAGCATAAACCAAAATCGCTCCTAACGTTGTGAAAATAGATCGTTTTTTTTAATAAAAAGCATTACTGTCACCTACATTACAGCGCCCATCTCCTTATAATGTGGTGACAGAGCCTCTTTAAATGTTCTCAAAAATATCTAAATTGAGCTTGTTATGATGAAATGATGGTATTCATGTATCCAGTAAACGTCTATTTTATTGACTTTCATCCTTCTATTACAACTTGATGTCAATTGGAATGCAAAGGAGTCAAACTGATGGGATTTTTTAATGATAATATGACATTCGATCCGGCCAAGAGAATTCACCCAGCTGTTTCCATTAAAATTGGAGACGCTGTGTCAGTATGAGAATTCGGGCCTGTGATTCACACAATTATCTCGATACATAGAGACAATGAGTTCTTTTATTGACTCTATTTCTACAGCCGTGACGGCCCTAAATAATAGTGATGTTTTATGGGTGACGTTATGATTGGTGTGCTGTGTAAATTTGCCTGCCAAATTCCATCTACTTAATAGAGACATTAGTAGATACAAAAAAAAACAAGACTACTATAAACATCGGGGACATCAAATAGTCTCACATGTGCTGGTAGAAGGAGCTGTAGGACTTGGCTGCACTTTGACCCACTGTAGAAGAAGACAAGTAAAGTAGATGACTACACTCAAGTATGAATAATGTATCCGAGAGATGATGTCAAGTAGGAGCTAGACAGAGAGGCAGGAGGGCAATTGCCTCAGGCCATACTTGTTCTTTTTGGGTGAGGTCATTACTGGAACCAAGATGAGGTTTCTTTCCACATATACTACAGATCAGCTCTTGTGGTGCGAACCTGTTCCATGATGTATTTTCTAAGAGAGGGGGGGGGGTTGTTAGCTCTAGCTCCAGAACTACATTTCTAAAGCATGAAAAAGCATTTTAACAACCAGCAACTGATGAAATGGTCACACAAACATCATGCCGGTATCCATCATATAAAAGGCAAAGAGAGACAATTGTCCCAGGGGCTTCACCATCTCACCCTTGCCAAGAACAATCTGAGAACATGTCCAGCTACAACAAGGTCCCTTAAAGGGGTATGCTCATCAGGGACATTTATGGCATAGCCACAGGATATGCCATAAATGTCAGTTAGATGCGGGTCCCACCTCTGGGACCTGCAATCAATATAGACACGAGCTACTCTGCTTCCGTAACTGCCATTCACTTCTATGAGAGTTACGGAAACAGCGTAGCTCAGCGATGGCTCTACAATGTTTTCTACTTACATTGTCAGAAATTAGTGGCAGCGGGAATAGAGAAAGGTAGAATAGGGTTTAGGGGGCCCTGTTCTAGAGAAAGACGTGCGCGTCCCAGAGGTGGGACCCGGGGGCGTAGCTAAAGGCTCATGGGCCCTGGTGCAAAAGTTCTGCATGGGGCCTGCCCCTGCATCCAACTTCTCTTTACACAGCCGGCCACAGCCTGTCCGTAACTTTCAGCTGCATCGCTGGGTATCTTAAGTGACCCAGCAATGCAGCACTAGCAGCAAGGGGCGTTGCTAAAGTCTTAAAAGGTTTTGTCCCCCCACAAAAAAAAATATATACATCGGAGCCAGCATATCTATATGACATACTTTAATAACACGGCAGGCTTAGAAACAGAGGCTCAGTTCTTTGTATGAAAGTATACATAAATAATGTAGTCACCAAATAACTGACAGATTTCTACAAAGAGAAAAGTGATAACAGCTACATTCAGTGACTCACAGGTGACATCTTCTCTGAGCGTAGTTGTTTACTTTTCCTTTACTTCTCTGGAACAGACCGCCAAGATGGCTTTTTCCAGGCCCGACTCCTCTGCACACAAACTTTTGATCCTGCTGCTACCTCCAATGCCCCTATGAGGCCTCCTACACAGAAATGGTGCCCCTCTTTGTGCCCCACTTACTTGTTTCCCTTTTATGTCCCACAGTAATAGTGCCCTCCATTCTGCCCCCACAAAGTAATAATACCCTCTCTGGGCCGCCACAAAGGGATTGCTGCCATCTATGTGTTCCTTCACAGTAAAAATTTCCCCTGGGTAGTTGATTATTTCATTCATTGCAAGCTATTCAAGAAAATGCTTCTAATACTAAATAATGTCTATTAAACCTGTAGGACAGCCATTTTTATTTATAGCTTCCCATGGATACGTCCACCAGCAGTGCTTCATATACACTGACACCTTGGACGTCCTGGCCCTCTGCAGTTGCCCTCCACACTCCTGAGCAGAGCTAAGTCACATATTCAGTCCTAAGGGTTTTCGTTTATATCACAGCTCTAGACCTCTGTGCTTGCCAGAAGTTGTCCTGTAATGTGCCATGTAATGACCCTCAGTAACCTTTAGCCCCCTTATCAGTATCTTGACCCTACCTTGCCTGGAGCTCTAAATTATGACACTAAAGGCCCTTTTACAGTGGGCAATTATCGGGCAAACGCTCGATCATCTGCTGATCGTATTGTTTAAAAAAACTGAAATATAATCGTTGTCGGCAGCACATTTCCGTGTGTAAACAGGGAGACGCGCTGCCGACATGATAATAATGTATGGGGACGAGCGATCGGAGTAATGAGTGGTCGTCCCCATACATAGCTACTTGGGACAGGAGAAAACGAGCGCCGATCATCGAGCTATTTCGTTGATCGGCGCTCGTTGCACCGGCTAAAATTGTCTGGTGTAATAGGGCCTTAAGAAACCTGTTATCACAGAGTCCGGTCTGCACTGCTACCACAGCTAAGTTCTCTCCTTCTTTAAGTAAACCCGTTTACTTACAGAACCAAGAGATGATTAACGGCAGCTACTACCTTACTATGGAAACGTGGTAGAGAAGCTCTGCCGGCACTCACATGGGAGCCGGCTGGAAGACTTCCTCCCATCCCCGAAACAGAAAGACAGCAAGCTTTAAACACAGGCTAGATAAGGGCAAAATAACAACATTTAACTTTGGGAATCAGGCTTGTTCTGCACCTACACATAGGGGAAAATAAGCTGTAATGTGCTTGAGCTCCTGCCTTACACAGCGCGATGTGTTGCATTGTGTGTATCTAGCATCCTCCTCCCCTGCCTCCTCCAAACAAGTGCCTCAGAGCACAAGAGAGGAGGAGACAGGGGAGGATTCTAGATACACCCGCTGCAGCACATCACACTGTGTAAAGAAGGAGTTAATTAAAGAAGTAATTTTACAGTCAGTCTTAGAGTGGCAATAGGGGCCCGTGGGCCACCCTGGCCTAGAGGCCCAGTCGCAATTGCGACCGCTGCGACCCCTATAGCAACGCTACTGGTTGGACCTGCATCTATCTGAAGTTTATGGCATATCCTGGGGATTTGCCATAAATGTCCCTGATAGGCAAACCCCTTTAAAGAAGTTGACCAGTTTAGAAAACCCATTTTCATGCACCCTATAAGGGAATTCTGAGTTAATAGAGGGCGGTCCTCTGTTTAGGATCCTCATCTATTGGGCAGACTGGAGAGTGGTTACATAGAGCATCTCTCGCCTTAGAGAACCTATGCTGCCCTGCATTACACAGACAACACAATGATTTAAATGGGCACTGTGTAATACTTAAATTCCCCTGAGGTGGTGCTGCAGGGGAATTAGACACTTGCTGCCAGGAATACCAGCATGAGGAAACTTTGTGATCTGTTTATTGTCCTTTCTAACAAGTAGGGATTGTCCAAAGTGAGTAACCCCTTCAAAGGTGTGCCAAAAAATGTGCACGTTATTTTTGCCAATTGATGTCAACAAGCAACAACTGCAACAAACCATAGCCCATTTGAGAAAACACTCAAATAAGCCCCCCCCCCAAAAGAACAAATTGGTTTTCAGATGCAACTAATAAATACAATTTAATGAAATTCAATTCACAACAATAAAACATCTGACCTCTGAAATGTTTTCACAAAACAAAAGGTTATTTGTGTACCCTTTAGTGATCAGCCTATTTTGGGCCTCAATGACGGAACAATTTTTTCAGTTTTTGATTGTCGTATTTCAAAAGACATAATTTTTTTTTTCTGCAGACACAGCCGTCTGAGGGTTTGATTTTTGAGGGACATATTTTTTAATGGCACCATTTTGGGGTACAAATAATTTATTGATTACCTTTTTTTGGGGGGTAATGGAAAAAAAACTAAAATGTCATCATTCTTCTTTTGCGTCTTAAATTTATGGCATTCACCGTGTGGTATAACTAAAATAATAACTTTATTCTGTGGGTCGTTACGATTACAGAGATTCGAAATTTATGTTTTTTTAATGTTTTACTACTTTTTACACCATAAAAACACTTAAAAAAAAAAAGTATTTGTTTTTGTGTGGCCATATTGTAAGAGTCATCACTTTTTTATTTTTCCGCCAATGTAGCTGTATGAGGGATTCTTTTTTGCAGTAAGACTTTTTGATCACTTTTTGAATTTTTTGGACGGTAGGATGAACAGAAAACGACAGGATGAATGTAATAGTTTTATTGTTCGGGCCGTTTGACGCAGCAACACCAATTATGTGTAGCTTTTTAAAAAATATTTTGCTTTATGGGGAAAATGGGAAAAGTTTTTTTTTAACTTTTAAGATTTTGTTGTACATAAAAAAAACTTTTATTTAACAGTTTTTTACTTTTTTATGAGACCCCCTAGGGGACTTGAACCAGTAAACGTTGGATACTAATGTATTGCAGTATATCGTGATCTCCACAAGCTTCTATTAAGTCCCGCATCTCGCAGGGATTAAAAGGAGCGAGAAGATGGCAGATGGCAGAACTGGGAGTCTTTACTAGGCCCCCAGCCTGCTATGACAATCATCGGCACTCCGCATTATTTCGCGTGGGAGCGATGGGACGTTGGAGGGGCCACCCCCCTCTTTCTAATTGTTTAGATGCTGTGGGCTCAGCCCATGAGCCTGCTCCATACTCCCGCTTTCCAGCTATGACGTAAGTATAGAGCAAATGTCGGGAAGGGGTTAATAACTGCCGTGAAAAACGTATGGGCGGTCATTAAGGGGTTAAAGGCTAGTGAGACTTTTGCATTGATTTTTTTTAATTCTTAATTTGTTTTCTAATTACAAAATTCTGCATCTTTATATATACTGTTCATTAAAAATTTCATCCTGTACGTAGCTGATGTTCTGCTGTTTCTGACATTGCTCCGACACCACACTGCTCCTGTCTGTGTCAGTTCTCTTTGCTATCCCCATCCGTTCTATCAGTGTTATCCCCCTCCATTCTCTCATTGTTAAGAGCTGCCCATACATTTAGGATAGCTGTTGGTTGAACGATAGCCAACAGATATTCAGACTGACTACCACGCTCGGCCGAGGATGCATGCATGTGTATTCAATGGGTAGAGGGGAATAATCCTCTGCTAGACAGCACTGAAAGCGACTTATCTCCTGTGGAACAAGTGATCTGGCATATAGAAATCCAACATACCTGATCCTTTTATCCCTTAACATCAGGGGGCAAGTCAGGCCACCCTCAATACACATCAGATAGTGGGCACCTTTAGAGATAGCAGCAGTGATGGGGAGGTGGTTATACACAGCAGATCTGAGTGTGAAGAGGAGGGAAAGCATCCAAGTGTTCAGGGGGGGCAGATCACGCAGGCTGTCAGTATCAAAGTGACGAAATGGAGGAAAGCACACAAGGAAAACTGCAAGAGGAGAGATCACAAATGCTGGGAATCAGGGCTGGATGGACGGGCAAATGCCAGATCGGCCGGTGAACAGTGGGCCGCCTAACGGCCACCAAAACAATCAGTGTCGGACAGTGGTGAACACAAGCACCAACATTACAATAACTGCTGCCTCCTGGTGCTTAAAACCACATATTTCCGAGATTTATTGCTTTGTACTCTGCAATGATGGGAAGGAGCACTGCAGAAATGAAGTATAGCGCTTTTTGGCCGAGCCACAGCTAATCAGCTCGAGTCTTGTTTTCTACACTGATGCCTCGCTCATTAGTGCACACCTCTGGCGCCGCAGAAGAAAAGGAGAATCAGTACCTGCATGTACAAATCAAACCTAACGCTGGTTGGCTGAGCATCAGCCAATCAGTGATAGGCTTGTTGTTTCTACTGCCCCCTGAGCACAGCTTCAGTCTGGCTCCCGAGGAAAAGGAGACTCCCGCCCCTGCCAGGCATGTTGCTGATGGCTGTTGCGCCAGCAGGTTTATTTCTTTATCTGCTTCAGCTTTATGTAAGCTGCACGCAGCCTTCTACAATGATGGGGTAGGGGGGCATAAGTGAGTGTAAAGGACATGGGTGATGCACACAGTATCTGCAAGCAGCCTGCTTGTGGGAGGGGGTCCAGATACTGTAGAGAAGAGGAGCTATAGGGTTGAAAGGGTGAGCATCATGTTATGGTTAATTTGAGCCACAGATGGGAGGAGATTTGTCAAAGGGGCGTGGATTCGTGGGCACATGGACGGGGCTTAGTGGTTGAGGGGGCATCTCAGGTATATAGATATGTACTGCCAGCATCCTGCATGTCAGTGTCTGAGAATCAGCAGTCTACAAAAGAAAGCAGGTAAATATAGCAATGTAAATGATGTGTTGGATTGATTTTTGTAGTGTGAATGTTTGGTGTAGTGTTAATAGTGTATGTCAATTGTATGAGTGAAATATGTAATTTGTGTGAGTTTTGTGTCTTCTTCTAATGTATTAGTGGCATTTGTGTGCGTGTTGTTTTCAATGTGAGTGTGAGTGGTATGTGTGGTATAGGTCTAGTGTGTAAGTGTTATTTGTGGTATGTGTTTAGCATTTGTGTGGTGTATGCGGTGTCTAGTGTGTGAGTGGTATAGGACTAGTGTGTAAGTGTTATGTGTGGTTTAGCATTTGTGTGGTATGCGGTATGTGTCTAGTGTAAGTAGTGTATGCGGTATGTGTCTAGTGTAAGTAGTGTATGTGTCTAGTGTAAGTAGTGTGTGGTATGTGTCTAGTGTGTGGTATGTATCTACTGTGCGAGTGGTATGGGTCTAGTATGTGAGTGGTGTGTGGCAGCATCTGTGCCAGGTGTGAGTAATGCGTGTTCAACATGTATCCTATATGTCTTAGGGGTGGCGAGAGGGGAGGATATATCCCAGGTGTGAGGGGTGTGTGTGCACATGTGTCCTAGGTGTGAGTGGTGTGCGCGCACATGTGTCCTAGGATTGAGTGGTATGTCTGCGCATGTGTCCTAGGTGTGACTGGCGCGAATGAGGCATTTGTCCAGCTTGTGGGTTGCATCTGTGTGTCATGGGTCCAGCATGTGTGTAATGGCAGGAAGGAGGTGAAGGGAACAAGTGAGCCCTAATCTACCCACCGCCCTGTCCCTGCCTACTTGCAACGACCCGCCCTAGGCGACGGGGTACAACTTGGCGTCGGTCCCTACGCTGTCTAAGTGCAAGGGAGTACAAACAGGGAACACGCAAGGGAATACAGTAGCCCACGGAACGCCGCGAGGAAAAGGAGCGGTGAATGAGCCAGTCAGGATCAGGAAGTAGTGGAGTATACAAACGGGAGCACGGAGCAGAAGCAAGCCAGGGGCAGAGCAACGCAGGATAAACGGAACAGAAGCACGGCAGAAGCAGGCTGGAGCAAGGCAGCAGTGGGGCCAGGAATCCAAGAAGAATAACAAGCAAGGAGGAAGAGAAAACGGCAGGTATAAATGGACAGGGGCGGAGCTAACTCTGACTGACCAGGCCGCGATAGGCTCTCCGACTCCTGAGCCTGCCACCCTGATTGGTGGGAGCAGGTGTCAGTCTCAGAGGTCTGGCCTCAGGTGTCGACTGATTAATCCTGGGAGTATACCCAGACGTAGTGCCTGGCAGATCCTTTACAGTACTCCCCCTTTTATGAGGGGCCACCGGACCCTTACTAAGAGGACCCGGTTTAGTGGGGAAGAGAAGGTGGAACCTCCTGATCAATACCCCAGAGTGAACATCTCGAGCAGGTACCCAAGTCCTCTCCTCCGGCCCGTATCCTCTCCAATGGACCAGGTACTGGAGGGAGCCCTGGATCATCCTACTGTCCACAATCTTGGCCACCTCGAATTCCACCCCCTCAGGGGTGAGAACGGGAACAGGAGGTTTCCTCAAGGGGGACCAGGACGGGGAGCAGCGTTTCAGGAGGGAGGCATGGAAGATGTCGTGTATGCGAAAGGATGGGGGCAGCTCCAGACGGAAGGATACAGGGTTGAGGACTTCAATGACCTTATAAGGCCCAATAAATCGGGGAGCAAACTTCCTGGACGGGACCTTAAGGCGCAAGTTCCTCGACGACAACCACACCAGATCCCCGACGACAAACCGGGGGTTAGCAGAACGTCTACAATCAGCCTGAATCTTTTGTACGCTCTGGGACGCCTCTAGGTTCTTCTGAACCTGGGCCCAGACTGTGCACAGTTCCCGATGAACGTCCTCTACCTCGGGATTATTGGAACAACCAGGGGAAACGGAGGAGAACCTAGGATTAAACCTGAAATTACAGAAAAACGGGGAGACCCCTGACGAGTTACTGACCCGGTTATTCAGGGAAAATTCGGCGAGGGGAAGGAATGAGACCCAATCAAATTGACAGTCAGAAATGAAACACCTTAAATATTGTTCCAGGGATTGGTTAGTCCTTTCCGTTTGGCCATTAGTTTCGGGATGGAAGGCGGAGGAGAAGGATAGATCAATCTCCAACTTTTTACAAAAAGCTCTCCAAAATAAGGAAACAAATTGTACCCCTCTGTCCGAAACGATATTGACTGTGGCCCCATGGAGACGCAGAATGTGTTTCACAAACAAAGAAGCTAACGTCTTGGCGTTAGGTAGTTTCTTAAGGGGCACAAAGTGGCACATCTTGCTGAAGCGGTCTACTACCACCCACACCACCGACTTGCCCTGAGATGGAGGCAAATCGGTGATAAAATCCATGGAGATATGGGTCCAAGGTCTCTGGGGAATGGGCAAGGAATGTAGTAAGCCCGCAGGTCGGGACCTAGGGGTCTTGGACCTAGCACAGACCTCACAAGCGGCGACGTAAGCCCTAACGTCTTTAGGCAACCCAGGCCACCAATAGTTTCTGGTAATGAGGAGTTTGGTACCCAAGATGCCAGGATGACCAGATAGAGCGGAGTCATGGTTTTCCCTGAGTACCCTTAGCCGGTATTGCAGGGGGACAAACAGTTTGTCCCCAGGGAGGTTCCCGGGAGCTGAACCTTGATCAGCAGCGATGTCAGAGGCTAAGTCAGAATCAGTGGCAGAAACAATTATACCAGGGGGTAAAATACAAGCAGGATCCTTCTCAGAAGGAGGATTAGCCATGAAACTACGTGACAGTGCATCAGCCTTAATATTTTTGGACCCAGCCCTATAGGTAACCAAGAAATTAAATCTAGTAAAGAATAGTGCCCAACGAGCTTGTCTAGGATTAAGCCTCCGAGCAGATTCTAGGAAAACCAGATTCTTGTGGTCAGTAAGGACCGTTACCTGGTGTCTGGCCCCCTCCAGAAGTGACGCCACTCTTCAAAACCCCATTTAATGGCTAAAAGTTTGCGGTTGCCAATATCATAGTTACACTCCGTGGGCGAAAACTTCCTAGAGAAGTAAGCACAGGGGCGGAGATGGGTGAGGGAACTGGTACCCTGGGACAAGACGGCCCCCACTCCCACCTCGGACGCGTCAACCTCCACAATAAATGGCTCCCTTTGGTTGGGCTGAACCAGCACGGGGGCCGAGATAAAGCACTTCTTGAGGGTCTCAAAAGCCTGGACGGCCTCAGGGGGCCAATGGAGGACATCAGCACCCTTGCGAGTGAGGTCCGTAAGAGACTTAGCGACGACCGAGAAGTTGGCAATAAATCTCCTGTAATAGTTAGCGAACCCCAAAAAACACTGTAGCGCCTTCAGGGAGGCAGGTTGGACCCATTCCGCCACAGCCTGAACCTTGGCAGGGTCCATGCGGAATTCATGAGGAGTGAGGATTTGACCTAAAAATGGTATCTCCTGTACCTCAAACACACATTTTTCGGTCTTCGCAAACAGATTATTTTCCCGAAGGACCTTCCTGACATGCTCCACGTGCGAGGACCAGTCCTTGGAAAACACCAGTATGTCATCAAGGTACACTACAAGAAAATTACCCAGGTAATCTCTCAGAATTTCATTAATAAAATTCTGGAAGACGGCAGGGGCATTACACAACCCAAAGGGCATGACTAGGTATTCGAAATGACCTTCGGGCGTGTTGAACGCAGTTTTCCACTCATCCCCCTCTTTGATGCGGATAAGGTTATATGCCCCCCGTAGATCGAACTTAGAGAACCATTGGGCCCCCTGAACCTGATTAAAAAGATCCGGAATCAAAGGAAGGGGATACTGGTTCCTTACTGTGACCTTATTCAAGTTCCGATAATCAATGCACGGCCTAAGACCACCATCCTTCTTCCCCACGAAGAAGAAGCCAGCACCTACAGGAGAAGTCGAGGAGCGAATGAAACCCTTGGCCAGGCATTCTTGGATATACTCCCTCATAGCTTTACGTTCAGGACATGAAAGATTAAATATCCTCCCCTTAGGAAGCTTGGCACCAGGCACCAAATCGATGGCGCAATCGTAATCTCTATGAGGGGGCAACACCTCGGAGGCCTCCTTAGAAAACACATCAGCGAAGTCCTGAACAAACTCAGGAAGCGTGTTTACCTCCTCCCAGGGAGAAATAGAGTTAACCGAAAGACATGACATCAGGCAATCACTACCCCATTTGGTGAGATCCCCAGTATTCCAATTAAACGTGGGATTATGCAGCTGCAACCAGGGAAGACCTAATACCAGATCGGACGATAATCCCTGCATCACCAGTACAGAGCACTGCTCCAAATGCATGGAGCCAACACGGAGTTCAAAAACAGGAGTATGCTGAGTAAAATAACCATTAGCAAGAGGAGTGGAGTCGATACCCACTACCGGGATAGGATAAGGTAAATCAATAAAAGGCATTTTTAGAGACATAGCAAATTCCACAGACATGATATTAGCAGATGAGCCCGAATCCACGAAGGCACTGCCAGTGGCAGACCGGCCAGCAAACGAGACCTGAAAGGGAAGCAAAATCTTATTGCGTTTAGTATTAACGGGAAATACCTGTGCGCCCAAGTGACCTCCCCGATGATCACTTAGGCGCAGAAGTTTTCCGGCTGCTTATTCTTGCGCCTGGGACAGGTGTTCAGTAGATGCTTGTCGTCCCCACAATAGAAGCAGAGACCATTCTTCCTGCGAAACTCTCTACGTTGTCGAGGGGACATGGAGGCCCCGAGTTGCATAGGTACCTCCGAGTCCTCCGTGGAAGAGCGAGGAGACGGGACCTCGGGGGGAATCGCAGGGCAGTCAGAGGGGAAAACATTGAAACGTTCAAGCTGACATTCCCTGAGACGTCGGTCAAGTCGTACTGCTAGGGCCATAACCTGGTCTAGGGAGTCAGAAGAGGGGTAGCTAACCAGCAGATCCTTCAGGGCGTCAGATAATCCTAACCTAAACTGGCACTTTAGGGCCGGGTCGTTCCACCGAGAAGCTACGCACCACTTTCTAAAATCAGAACAGTATTCCTCAACAGGTCTCCTACCCTGACGTAAGGTCACCAGCTGACTCTCGGCTAAGGCAGTCCTGTCAGTCTCGTCATAAATGAGACCGAGGGCAGAGAAAAACCGATCAACGGAGGAAAGTTCAGGGGCATCAGGAGCCAAGGAGAAGGCCCACTCTTGGGGCCCTTCCTGGAGTCGGGATATAATGATACCCAAACGCTGGTTCTTGGAACCTGAGGAGTGAGGTCATAGGCGGAAATAAAGTCTGCAACTCTCCCGGAAGGAGAGAAAAGTCTTACGGTCTCCTGAGAACCGGTCAGGTAACTTGAGGTTGGGTTCTAAAGGTGAGGTGAGGGGTACTACAAAGACAGCGTCAGACTGATTGACCCTCTGAGCCAGGGCCTGGACCTGTAGGGAGAGGCCCTGCATCTGCTGGGTCAGGGTCTCAAGGGGGTCCATGATAGCGTCAGCGTAGAAGAAATGGTAGACTAGGTAAGGGCTTGTTATTATGTAATGGCAGGAAGGAGGTGAAGGGAACAAGTGAGCCCTAATCTACCCACCGCCCTGTCCCTGCCTACTTGCAACGACCCGCCCTAGGCGACGGGGTACAACTTGGCGGCGGTCCCTACGCTGTCTAAGTGCAAGGGAGTACAAACAGGGAACACGCAAGGGAATACAGTAGCCCACGGAACGCCGCGAGGAAACGGAGCGGTGAATGAGCCAGTCAGGATCAGGAAGTAGTGGAGTATACAAACGGGAGCACGGAGCAGAAGCAAGCCAGGGGCAGAGCAACGCAGGATAAACGGAACAGAAGCACGGCAGAAGCAGGCTGGAGCAAGGCAGCAGTGGGGCCAGGAATCCAAGAAGAATAACAAGCAAGGAGGAAGAGGAAACGGCAGGTATAAATGGACAGGGGACGGAGCTAACTCTGACTGACCAGGCCGCGATAGGCTCTCCCACTCCTGAGCCTGCCACCCTGATTGGTGGGAGCAGGTGTCAGTCTCAGAGGTCTGGCCTCAGGTGTCGACTGATTAATCCTGGGAGTATACCCAGACGTAGTGCCTGGCAGATCCTTTACAATGTGAGTGTGTGTGTATATGGCTGAATATAAAATATAAATCATACTATTTAGTTGCAGTATGGTGATATTTTAGCATTGTATAATGGTATAATTTGCAATCCTTATATGTCAGTATTAGGCCAAGATCACGCAATCAAGATTTTATAAGGACTAAGTCCCTGATTCCACACCTAAATCCATGGGCCCCGATGCAAAAGGTCTTCTTGGGCCCCCCAAACTTCTCATGGCCGATGCCTCGCAGCTTTATATAGGGCCCAGCAGACAGTATCACACATGATGGGATTAGATACAGTAGCTCAGCAGACAGTATCACACATGATAGGATTAGATACAGTATCTCAGCAGACGGTATCACACATGATAGGATTAGATAAAGGGCCCAGCTCGCTGAAATTGCGGCTCCAGCGCTGGACCCAGGAAAGGTAAGTATAAGAATTATTTTCCTTACTAATTATTTTCCTGTTACTAATTATTTTTGTGCTTGTGTTTTTTTACAAGTTCGATTGTTGGACTACTTCGGATTAGAGGACGACTTCGATAACTGCATTTTTTTTATTCTCAATAAAAACAACGTTTGCAGTAGCGTTAAAGTTTAAAAAAAATACAAAGACAGAAAAAATAGATTTATTGAAATAAGAAAACCCACACAACCCTCATTAACCATTTTATTGAGAATAAAAAAGCCGTCATCAAAGTAGTCCTCGAATCCGACGTAGTCCAAGAACCGAACCTGTAAAAAAAAAAACAAAACATTAGTAAGGTCCTGTTCACATCACCGCTGCCCTTCCGTTGAGGGGTTCCGTCGGGTAACACCTCAACGGAAAGGCAAACTGAAACCTCCGCTTCCGTCTCCCTCACCATTGATCTCAATCGTTACGGAAGCGTTGCTAAAGGTTTCCGTTTGTAACCGTTGTGACAGGATTCAGTTGTTTTGCATTGTCGACTGCCCTATTGATTCCGCCAAAACAACGGAATCCGTTCACAACGGTGACAAATGGAAACCATTAGCAAAGTTTCCATCACCATTGAGATCAAGCTAAGGTTTCTGTTTGCCTTTCTGTTCAGGGGTTAACCCGACGGAAACCTCCGAAAGAACCCCTCAACGGAAGGGCAGCAGTGATGTGAATAGGGCCCTAGATACAGGGCCCATGTGCATGTGTGATACTGTTTGTTGGACCCTGTATCTAAGCCTAAGGTAGGCTTAGATACAGGTCCAGCAGACAGTAATCTTATGCAGTATAAGATTACTGGCTGCTGGGGCCCTGAATCTAAGCCTAACACATGGTAGGCTTAAAAGGGGTTGCCCTGTCCCTAAAATCAATAGCTGATGGGTCGGGTTCCGACTCCCGGGATCCCCGCCAATCAGCTGTTTTGAAGTGGGTGCAGAGCTCGTACGAGCGCTGCTTCCCTTTCATTTCCCTCACTTGCTCACACTGTGAATCGCTGACATGCCCAAGTCGGCGATTCAGTGTGAGAAAGTGACCGTAATGAAAGGGAAGTAGCGCTCGTATGAGCGGCTGCACCCACTTCAAAACTGCGGATTGGTGGGGGTCCCGGGTCTCGGACCCGACCCATCAGCTTCATTAAGACTGTAATATTAAACTTACCCAACTCTTCGGCTGCAGCGGAGGTCCTCACTCCATCAAGTGTAGGGATGATGTGCGCTGCGCACAGCGTCGTGACGTCAGAACCTCCGCTGCACTCTGGAAAGATGGGGGATAAGTACTGTCAGATACTATGGTAACAGGCGCCCGTGTAGTTTTTTACATAGGCCCCAGTTACTATAGTAACTTTTCATTGATGTGGTGCGGGGGAGCGCTGGTCCCCCTGGCTTCGGGGCCCGGTCGCAATTGCTACCGCTGCGACCCCTATAGTTACACCACTGCATAAATCCTTTTCAAATCCACCAACATTCTGCATCCATTGCAAGTGAATGGGCTATTTTATACCCAATTCACATGCAGCGGAAAAATGTCTGCTTGAATTTTTTTCCGCTCCGCAAAAAATATATCCTCTAGAATAATGAGCATGTTCATTATTCTTGTGGAAAAGCAGTGGATTTGTTGGAGTTGGAGCCATCGGCAACTATTCCTCTTTTCATTTACACCTGTTTTAATAAATCTCCCCATGTCTTGTATAGCTGAAAGGTGGTCCAATTTACTCCAGCCCAACACTGGCGGCTGCGTATGGCCAGCGGTGGGCCTGTGTGCTGACAAATGCCAGGGCTGATTTTATGTCCCAGTCCGGCCCTGCTGGAAATCATTCAGTTTCTGCAGGGGGAGTGAGGGGGGGATCACACACTCCTCAGCATCAGTGTTCGTCAGCACAGTTGAGAGTAGATCACACAGAGACTGTATTAGGAGAAAGCAGTACAGGAATGAAGCTGTGCTGATATATGAGAGCTAGTGAAGGCAGCAGCATCCTGGATTCACAGATCTCACAACCAGCATGTATTACTGGAAGGAACAAAAAGTCTGAAACTAAGAGCAGGTTGTACTCTGAATATCAGGGGGCCTGAAAATAAATGAAGGAATAAAAATTGCAGCCTGAAACCATGCAACTTTTTAACTCCTGGCGACCACTAACATATGTAATAATAAGTTTTTCCTTGTCTTTATAGTAATATAACATACAAAAATACTACAAAACATTGAATAATATATTCTCCTCCTATTACCTTCTATTTCATGGCAGTCCAAGATGTGCATAGAATCCTGTGAGGAAACCAATGGTAAAGGTAATTCCTGAGTCTTTTACAATGCTTGCTGATATATATTAACATACTTATGCTCCTGTTTGTCCAGCAGGTGGCAGCAGTAGATAAGGTAATGTTATAGAAATTCGCAGCTTGCAGCTTTCTATTATCAGTGTCACTTACGTTAATGTTTCACAACCAAGACATTTCTATCAATTACCAAAAAAAAAGTATTCTTGACACATGTTTGGGGTCTGCTGGGTGGAGGGGGGATTGAATGCTTTATTACTTCACACAGCAAACCCTTGAAGTGTAAAGGTCCTCTTACATGGCCCGTCCCGGCCGTTTAAACGAGCGCCGATCAACGAGACAGCTCGTTGATCGGCGCTCATTTGCTCCTGTCACAAGTAGCTAGTATGGGGATGAGCGGTCGTTACTCTGGTCGCTCGTCCTATTACATTACTATCATGTCGGCGGCGCGTCTCCCTGTTTATATAGGAGATGTGCTGCCAACAAAGATAATACTTTACACTTTTAGAACGATACGATCAGCAGGAATTTTAAGGCAGATTTTTTCTGTCTGCATAAAACTCTGTGTGAACTAGGCCTTAGACTGACAATGACTCCTCCTCCTTCGACCTCCGCTCTTGACTCTCGGGGCTGGACAAGCAGGCAGTGGGCGCGTATCCGACTGCTAAATGTGAGTGTCTCTGGCGGTTTCCTCGTTTGCTGTAATCTCCCGCAAGCGCCAATCTCACACTTGACCTAGCACTGACGCTTTGGATGTTCTTAGAGCTGGGAAAGGAGAAGATCCAATCCAAATAAGGCTCTGTTCATATCTGCGCCAGAGGATTTGGCATTTTTGCTAGACAAAATAATGCAGCACGCAGCGCTATTTTATCTGGCAAAATGACAAAAACCCGACAGCACCCATAAAAGTCAATAAGATCTGAGGGGCACCGTTGGTTTCGGTCATGCAAAGGATCTGCCGCTTCAGTTTTTCCCATTATTTTGGTCTGACTGTGCACGCTCTGTTTTATCATGCAAAGAAATTGCCTCCAAGTGTTGCCTCCATTGGGTTGTTGTCAACCCTATGAATAATACACGCCTAGCTATAGGGTGTGCAGATATAGCAGTCGCACCTGGGTCCTGGAGCCTACTAGAAATGGGCCCAAGGGCTCCTCTGCCACATAAGAAGTCACCAGTATTATAAATGGCACATGGTAGGTGAGGGGCCCTGTAACAGATTTTGTATGGGAGCCCAGTAGTTTCAAGTTAGGACCCTGGCTATACAATATATGTATACTATACTGTAATATACAATATGTGCTGACCCTATTGACCCAGCATTTACAGCGGTATATGTATTTTACATAGTGTGGGGAGACATTGGCAGCGTGTTTAACACAACCATTTACCCCTGAATGCCGGGGAGAGAGGAACACCAGGACAATTGATCAGCACAGGACATCTTCACAATGAGTAGTCCAGGAATATCCCAACAACCTGCAGTCTGGAAAAGCTGATAATCCAGAATCACAGAGTGCTGTGTGTCACGGGGCCAGCAGAGGATGATGTGAGCCCACTGTGTCACCCAGGGATTTAACGTGGGGCTAAACTGGGAAGCGGTCTACAGGGACCCCCGCCATTCACCCTTTAACTCCTTTACAGGGATCTGGAGTTTGCTGCTGGAGAACCCCAGGTCACTACCCCTGGAGAAGTCTCCCATGGAGACGACCAACATAAACAGGTGTGGTACAGAAATAGCTGACGGTATGGCAAAAGTCAGGGCAGGCAGCAGGTGGGCACTCTTGTTTGGTAAAAAAGAGATAACCCCTTTCATATAGAAGCTACCTACACCCTCGGCACACAGCTGATTTTGCAGGGGGAAGCCTTTTTTGACCAGGTGTAATATATTATTATATGGCGACCATTCACATGAATAGCCATCCATGTAATATATGGACGCAGTGGCGGACACAGACTGCTGAGGGCCCCTGTGCAAGCAAGAAGGGTATATGGGCCCCTTGCGCTTCAATATCTCATCATAAATCACCCCTTATGTCTCTCTTACAATCCATGAGTAATTGTTAGCTATACAATTCATTAGCGCAGGCATTTACATGCAATTTTACAGGTAGAAAAGGGCTGATTTAAGGTGACCATGGACCCCTTACCTACTGGGCCCCTGTGCAGCTGCACAGGTTGCACCAATGGTATGTCCGCCCCTGCATGGGCGGCTCAGGTCCATCAGAATAGGATCCACTCTGCCAGAGTGAGGGACCCCCCTCTGTGACATACATATGCCCAAAAATAACACATGGACAGGGGTTTTCTTCATGACCTTTAAGTTCGGTATTTGCTCTTATAGAATGGAAAAAATACATGGGAATTTACAACATGGTGAATACTAACTCATACTTGCTCACTAGATGGCGCTCTTCTACCTCTTTTCATGAATTGCATGTTTAGACCGTCTATAGGTAAAGGAGATGTTAAGTTTTCTATGTATTCATATAAAATGAGTAGGAAAATGTCTGCAATAAATACAACAATGTGCAAGTATCCATATAAATGGCCCACCCTGTACATTATTAGGGTATGTGCTCACAGCCTATTTTCGGGCCGTAAACGCCCGAAAAACGGGCGAAAAATCAGAAGCAGAACGAGTCCAAACATCTGCCCATTGATTTCAATGGGGAAACGGCGTTCTGTTCTGACGGAGCGTTTTTCGCTGCGTTTTTTTACGCATAAAAAAAGGGCGGCGAAAATGAAGTGCAGGTCACTTCTTGGGACTTTTTTGGAGCCGTTTTCCATAGACTCTATTGAAAAAAGCTCCAAAAACGGGCATAAAAAATGCTGCGAAAAACGCAGCAAAAATCGCGAGTAGCATGAAAAACGTCTGAAAATCAGGAGCTGTTTTCTCTTGAAAACAGCTCCGTATTTTGAGACGTTTTTGACTCTGCGTGTGAACATACCCTTACAGTACATACATTACGCAGACCTCAGGCTTTGTATATAACACGGTAAAGCCACAGTAAAAAAAAAAAAAGAGCCCCCTCTGTGTGCGGGCTCCACAATTAATAATGATCGCGGTAAGAATTTTATAAATATCTAGCAAATATCAAGAAAAAATAAGCCATTGGGGGAGATTTACTAAACAAAATGTGTCGTAATTCTAGTGGAAATTGCACCAATAAAGTGGAGTATATACCATGCGCCAAATTTATGATTTTTTTAATGCACTTTTTGCACCTTCTTTTTGAAAATGTTCAAGAAAAAAGGGTCAGGTTAAGAGGAGTCATGCAATGGCACAAACTACATATGTAGAGTACGCCAGTCATGAGGGGGTGTATATAAGATGAAACAAGGGAACATTTTGATAAATTTGGCCCAATTTGGGCTATTTTGTCCGGATGCATTTTACGACGCTATTGATAAATCTCCAAATTGTGTTTTCCATAAAATGGCAATATTCATTCTATAAAATATGTTCAGGTTGTGGGCGAGTAATGGTCAATAGAAACAGATCATAAATGACTCCTAAAAGAACAGTAGATAATGGGATAATGGGAAGAATCCAAAAATTCCAATATTTCTCCCCAAACCATCACAAAGCAACACAAGTCTTCCTATCCAGCCAACTACCAGCCTGATCTCATTGACATAACCAAGCAATGTCTTTTTAATATGTACTTGCCCATTGTATGTGTTCTAGAGCTATCCGTCCGTCCATCAACTCCATCCTGTCACGGACTACATGGTCTACTTCTCTTTGTCTAACCCCTGGCTTTCCCATTGACCATGGGCCACTAGGGGCAGCACTGCTACATCTCATGTGAACAATAGTGTTCAGAAAATCCAGAGGATCCATGTGAAAGTATATAAATATATAATGTAGGCTGATACGTCCAGAAGATTCATTTCATGGAGTTTACAGACTTCTCTTATAATACAATGTTGTTTTTTTTTGTTCTTTTCAGTAATATTCGAGAATCCTTGAATTAGACCACTGGAGGGAGCAGGAGGACTGGAAAATAAAAATGGATCTCCGGGGTTTAAGGAAAAGTCTCCAATGACGGGACGCAGGAATTTTTTTTTTATACCTGAGTTAGTAGAATTGTACTTAGAACGGTGCCCTGAATCTGTAGTCCCTGAATCTGTAGTCCCTGAATCTGTGGTCCCTGAATCTGTAGTCCCTGATTCTGTAGTTCCTGAATCTGTTCGTCCATAAACTCTATCGTGTTAACCTAGCTGTAGTTGAGTTGATAAAGCAAATTAATTATTGACTCATCCTTCTAAGACAGACACATATGATTCTTTTAGATTGCCCTCACCGAGCTCCCATTACAAAGACAGCCAAAATGTCACCGATAATATTCAACCGGTGTCCTCACATTGCCAGCCACAGTCAAACAGTCCCATAAGCACAACTTGAGCCTTCATTCATCCTATACAAATGCCAGCCACAGTGTCCCCATTACAGTGGCATCACCAGAGTACCCTTAGCAGAACTTCTTCCATGCGTACGTACTGGGTGACATGCTGATGCTTCAAGCTCGGAGATGATTGAAGAAATCGGTAAAAACGGTACTACTTGGCTGGAGAAGTACAGACCAGTGAAATAAGGTATCGTGCCTCCCAAATAAGTACATTTGGGGGTGTCCCCATTTCTGTAGAATTGATCACCTTCAGGAAATCTGCACGTCTCTGGCAGCCGTGACGTGTCCACCATACTTATATCACAACTCAACCCCATTGGCTGCTGCAGTCATATATTGTCATCCCGCTGAGGATGTAAACAAGATAAACTTGGGACAATGGCGCCAGCAGTTCATGGATGGCGTGGAAGTCAAATATTACTGTTTGCTATTTTTAACTGTTGGGAGGCATTTGGAGGCTATTTTTAATTCTAAGGAAACAACATAAAGGGGAAAAAGATGACATTAAATACACATGGGGTATTTGGAAGACAGGGACAATTTAAGCGGTTGGCAAATTTGGCAATTACCCATGGTCCCTTTCTTTTCTTAGGGGACCCCAGATATCAGGAACTCCGGGAGCAACCTGAATTTAACAGTGATCCATTCACTGCTCTAGATCACCAGGGATTATAAAATAAACTTCCTCAGTACCTAGACCACCAGGGAATTTGTAATTAACCCTCCCACTACCCTATACTGCCAGGTAATTTATAGTTGTTAGAAAAACTGTCTAAAAATAGGGAGTGAAGGGGTGGGGGCGGCATACTTTGCTTGGTGCCAAGGCTCCTGTAGGCCCAGAGCATTCACTTAAAACAAAGTCTCTAAAAAACAAGCGTAAAGTTTACTTAAATGAGTTGGGATAGGTAAAGGCAATCTGATACCAGGGCCTTTAGAGGACCTTATGTTATCTGGAGCTGCCCAGTTAAGATTTTTTTAGAATATTCTTAAGTGACAGTAATATGATGGCTGCCAAAAACAAGGAATAGCCTGAGAAAATACAGATATTAAACAGGTTCTGAATTCAGAAAACCCCTACGATCAGCAGTTATCACTGAGGGAAGATGTGGCTGGCTATACATTTACCCTGCAGCGGCCACTACAGGGGAATTGCAGTATTACATGATGACCATTTTAAATGCATAATCGGCAATGTAATACATGGACAGGCCGAGACCGCCAGAGCAGGAGCTGCTTTCTACTCTGCTCTAGTCAAGGGAGGCAGGTCCCAAGCAGGAGATCCCCTCTATGACATTAGTTCTCTGAATGAGACAATCCTTTTAAAAGTGTTATATGTCTATATTAGTTTTTCAAGCAAGATTCTGTGAAAACTCCCACATAATAACAGGATAATGCCGCACTGAATGCCCCATTATATGACATCAGCAAGCAGCACCTCGACTATACCCTTCTTAATTAGTATAATATAGAAATTTCAATGTATCATATTCAGAATATTGGGAATTCAATTGACTGATCAATTAACCAATGAAGTAACCCGCTAGAAAATCAATCAAGTAATGAGGCCAACATTTCATTTGACAGAAACTGTATAAAATATAATATATTTAAAACCAATCTCCAATTTTCTTCTCTTTGAAAAACGCTGTCTGGATTGTAATTCAGTATTAAGCATAACAATTATGGTGAAGAAAAAAAATAATTGTAAAACTAATTGACTTAAATAGAAATCATTAGTTTCAGGTGAATCATTAACATTTTAACGCTGGCTCTTTGCTTACATAATGTATAATCAAATACCCAGCGGCTGCCAAATGAATAGCATTTAGTTATTGATCAATATGCGGGCCGAAAATGTGATTATTCTTGGTAATAGCTATCTGCAGTATACTACAAAATATATATATATATATACATACGTATAAAGTTCTACTGGCTGCTGTTGGATCTGGTAGTAGATGGTGTCCAAAGTCCAACCTTCATACCTTAGTCGATGGGACTTACCCCCAAGAGGCCCACAGGGCCCAATAATGGTGTCCCATCATGCTCTGAGCTAGCGGTAGAGTCATTGACTTTCTCATAGACTGACATGATCGACAACTAGCCACATAGACATATATTTTATCATTACAACTAGAGATGAGCGAACTTATCAAAAGTTCGGTTCGGCTAGTTCGCCGAATTTCACAAAAAAGTTCGGTTCGGACCGAACTAGTTCTGACCGAACCTGTCACTTACGTGCGCCGAGCATGCTACTGTCCAGGGTGCTGATAGAGTTAATGGGCTGCACTAACTCTTTCAGCAACCTTCACAGTACATGCTCGGCGCGCGGAAAATACCATTTAAATGTAATAAAAAAATAAAAATTATACGTTCGTACTTACTTTCCTCCTGTCCGGCCTCCAGCGATGACGTTTCATCCCTTTCGCCGCTGCAGCCAATCACAGGCTGTAGTGGCGGTCACGCACGTCAGGATGACGCTTCATCCCACGTGACCGCCTCTGCAGCCAATCACAGGCTGCAGCGGCGACATGGATGAAACGTCATCGCTGGAGGCCGGACAGGAGGAAAGTAAGTATGAACGTATTATTATTATTTTTTGGCATGTATGTATGTTGGCATGTATGTATGTATGTATATCTGTGCATGTATGTTTGCATGTATGTTGGCATGTATGTATATATGTGCATGTTTGTATGTATATTTGCATGTATGTATGTATGTTTGCATGTATGTATTTTTGCATGTATGTTGTCATGTATGTATGTATGTTGTCATGTATGTATATATGTGCATGTGTGTATGTATATTTGTATGTATGTATGTATGTTTGCATGTATGTTTGCATGAATGTATGTTTGCATGTATGTATGCATGTTTGTATGTATATTTGCATGTGTGTATATATATATATGTATGTATGTTGTCATGTATGTATGTATGTTGTCATGTATGTATATATGTGCATGTATGTTGGCATGTATGTATATATGTGCATGTGTGTGTGTATGTATGTATATTTGCATGTATGTATGTATGTTGTCATGTATGTATGTATATATGTGCATGTATGTTTGCATGTATGTTGGCATGTATGTATACATGTGCATGTTTGTATGTATATTTGCATGTATATATGTTTGCATGTGTGTATGTATGTTTGCATGTATGTATGTTTGCATGTATGTATGTTGTCATGTATGTTTGTATGTATGTTGTCATGTATGTATGTATAGATGTGCATGTATGTATGTTTGCATGTTTTTATTTTTGCATGTATGTTTGCATGTATGTTTATATATATATGTGCATGTTTGTAATTATGTTTGCATGTATTTATGTTTGCATGTATATTTGTGCATGCTTGTATATATGTATGTATGTATCTTTGCATGTTTGTTTGTATGTATGTATGTTTTCATGTGTGTGTGTATGCATGTATGTATGATAGTTTGCATGTATATATGTGTGTATGTTTGCATGTATGTATATTTGCATGTATATATGTGCATGCTTGTATATATGTATGTATGTTTGTATATATGTATGTATATTTGTATATATGTATGTATGGCCATGTATGATACTGTCTGCTGGCGCCCTGTATCTAAGTCAACTTCACGGCAGGCTTCTATACATGGTATAACAGTCAGTATCACACATTAAACTGAATCTAAGCCTACGACATGTTTTATTTCATTATTTTTTTTCCCCACAGGTTTGGTGTTTGGACTACGTCGGTTTCGAGGACTACTTCGATGACGGTTTTTTTTCTACAATAAAATGGTTAATGAGGGTTGTGTTGGGGGTGCTTTATTTCAATAAAATATTTTATCTATATCTTTGTCTTTTTCTTTTCAAATTTTATTATTACCACTTTAGTAATGGCCGCTGTCTGAGTGACAACATCCATTACTAAGGCGAGGCTTAGTGTTAGCCGGTGCAGAGGCTAACACTAACCACCATTATTACCCAGGTACCCACCACCACCAGGGGTGCCGGGAAGAGCCAGGTACGATCCAGTACCCGACCATCTGTTGTGATGGTCGGGCCCTGGGGCGGCCGCAGGCTGGTATTATGAGGCTGGGAAGGGCCAAAAACAGTGGACCTTCCCACCCTTGTAATGCTAGGCTGCTGCTGCTGTGTTGTATCTGGCTGGTTATAAAAGTGGGGGGGACCCCACGTCATTTTTTTAAATTATTTATTTATTTACATTTTTTTTTTTAAAAAGACATGGGGTTCCACCCAATTTATCATAACCAGCCACATACAACAGTGTTATTAGCCTGGGAATGGACAAAACCAGTGGCCCTTCCCACCCATGTAATGCCAGACTGCTGCGGCCTTGTATATGGCTGGTTATTAAAAATGTGGGGGACCCGTCTATTGCTAAATTTGTTAAATTCCAAAAAAAAAACGACGTGGGGGTCCCCCCCATTTTTATAACCAGCCCGATACAACACAGCAGCAGCAGCCTAGCATTACAAGGGTGGGAAGGTCCACTGATTTTGGCCCTTCCCAGCCTCATAATACCAGCCTACGGCCGCCCCAGTACCCGACCATCACAACAGATGGTCGGGTACTGGATCGTACCAAGCTCTTCCCGGCACCCCTGGTGGTGGTGGGTACCGGGGTAATAATGGGTGGTTAGTGCTAGCCTCTGCACCGGCTAACACTAAGTACCGCCTTAATAATGGACGCTGTCAATCAGCCAACTGCCATTATCTAGGCACTAATAAAGTTTGAAAAAAAAACACAAAGACAATTCTTTTTTATTGAAATAAGAAATCCCCAACAAAACCCTCGTTAACCATTTTATTAAAATTTGAAAAAACGCAGATCTACGCAGTAGTCCAACGAATCGTAGACGTAGTCCAATCGGTACATCAAAATCTGCAACAACATAAAAAAACAGTTATCAATGTGAACAATACCAATACTTCTACTCACCTACACACATATATACACGCACACACAAACAAACAACCATACACAGACACACACATATATACACAAACACAACAAGATATACACACACACACACACACACACACACACACACACACACACACACACACACACACACACACACACACACATAAACAGACAAACACACACACATATACACAAACTCACACATATACAAACAAAAACACACATATCCAAACACACACACACACACAGTTATACACACATACACGAACACATATACACAAACACATATACAAACAAAAACACACATACCCAAACACACATATACACAAACACATATACACAAACACACCCATATATACACACAAACACACACCCATATACACACATATACACATATACAAAAACACACACAAACATCTACACACAAACATATACACAAATACACCCATATATACACAAACATATACACAAAACACATATACACAAACACACCCATATATACACACACACATATAAAAACAAAAACAGACAGTCACATACCCAAACACACATATATACACAAACACACACATACACAAACACGGTTTCTTTTAAATGCTGCTGGGGAACCCGCTCGATCCACTATATAAGGCTGCGCTACAGTGCAGCATTTAAAAGAAACAGGATCCTGACCTGTCCATAGAGTTTAAGGCAGCACAGAGTATTTCAGGAGATGAGCGTGCAGATTCAGTGCTGCTGCGAACTCTGCTCTTACCATTACGTAGCTCTCAGTCTGTTACCTCTCCTCCACTCCTGTCCTCCAGAACACCTTCACATGATTGGCAAGTCACCACGTAATGGTAAGAGCAGAGTTCACAGCAGCACAGAGTATTTCAGGAGATGAGCGTGCGGATCTTGTGCGGGGTGGTGACTTGCCAATCATGTGAAGGTGTTATTGAGGACAGGAGTGGAGGAGAGGTAACAGACTGAGCTACGTAATGGTAAGAGCAGAGTTCACAGCAGCACTGAATCTGCACGCTCCTCTCCTGAAATACTCTGTGCTGCTGTGAACTCTGTTCTTACCATTACGTAGCTTAGTCTGTTACATCTCCTCCACACCTGTCCTCTATAACACGTTCACATGATTGGCAAGTCACCACCACGCACAAGATCCGCACGCTCATCTCCTGAAATACTCTGTGCTGCTGTGAACTCTGCTCTTACCATTACGTGGTGACTTGCCAATCATGTGAAGGTGTTCTTGAGGACAGGAGTGGAGGAGAGATAACAGACTGAGAGCTACGTAATGGTAAGAGCAGAGTTCACAACAGCACTGAATCTGCACGCTCATCTCCTGAAATACTCTGTGCTGCCTTAAACTCTGTGGACAGGTCAGGATCCTGTTTCTTTTAAATGCTGCACTGTAGCGCAGCCTTATATAGTGGATCGAGCGGGTTCCCTAGCAGCATTTAAAAGAAACAGGATCCTGACCTGTCCACAGAGTTTAAGGCAGCACAGATTATTTCAGGAGATGAGCACGGGCAGCCGTTCGTTTTTCCGAGCCGTGCTCCCATCATGCACACGACCGTAAAAACACCCGTTATTGCGGGTCGTAATTACGACCCGCAATAACGGGCTCATAGACTTCTGTTACCCACGGGTACCTTTCCGTATTCTCACGGGAAGGTGCCCGTGCCGTTAAAAAAATAGAACATGTTCTATTTTTCTATTTTACGGGCCGTGCTGCTATAATTATAATGACAGCACGGTTCGCAAAAGCGGCCGGCTGCCCGTGGCCGGCCGGCCGTGCTCGTAGTTACGAGTCGTAATTACGAGCACGGCCCGTAAAATAAAAAAATAGAACATGTTCTATCTTTTTAACGGCACGGGCACCTTCCCGTGAGAAAACGGGAAGGTACCCGTGGCTAACAGAAGTCTATGGGCCCGCTATTTCGGGTCGTAATTACGACCCGTGATAACGGGTGTTTTTATGGTCGTGTGCATGAGGCCCCGTAATGACGGGTGGCTACATGTGTGCACCCGTCATTACGGCAGCGTTGCTAGGCGACGTCAGTAAGGGTATGTGCACACACACTAATTACGTCCGTAATTGACGGACGTATTTCGGCCGCAAGTACCGGACCGAACACCCTGCAGGGAGCCGGGCTCCTAGCATCATATTTATATACGATGCTAGGAGTCCCTGCCTCTCCGTGGAACTACTGTCCCGTACTGAAAACATGATTACAGTACGGGACAGTTGTCCTGCAGAGAGGCAGGGACTCCTAGCATCGTACATAAGTATGATGCTAGGAGCCCGGCTCCCTGCACTGTGTTCGGTCCGGTACTTGCGGCCGAAATACGTCCGTCATTTACGGACGTAATTAGTGTGTGTGCACATACACTAAATAGTCACTGTTCAGGGTGCTGAAAGAGTTAACTGATCGGCAGTAACTGTTTCAGTACCCTGGACAGTGACTACCGATCACAGTACCTGTAAAAAAAAAGACGTTCATACTTACCGAGAACTTTCTGCTTCCTCCAGTCCGGTCTCCTGGCCGTTGCCTTGGTGACGCGTCCCTCTCGACATCCGGCCCGACATTCCTTGATGACGATGCAGCCTTGTGAGCGCTGCAGCCAATCACAGGCTGCCGCGGCCTCTGCAGCCAATCACAGGCTGCAGAGGCCTCTGCAGCCAATCACAGGCTGCCGCGTCAGAAAAGGTCGGACTGGAGGAAGAAGAGGGACTCGTCAACAAGACAACGACCGGGTACGTATGAAATGCTTTTTATTTTATTTTTAATCAGCAGCCTCTTTTCTCTATCAGTGATTGATAGAGATAAGTGGCTGCCGATTTGTATAATGTTTTTGACCGGGTTCGGTCAAAACGGGTTCGGCCGAACCCGGTGAAGTTCGGATTCGCTGCGAACCGAACTTTACCGGAAGTTCGGACCGAAACCGGGTTCGGTTGTCCCGGTTCGCTCATCTCTAATTACAACCATGTGCGAACGTCAGTAGTCCCATATATCTTATCACCAGAGATCAGGCAACTGAATATTCCACAAGCAAAGCTTGTGGAACAACAGATGTTGATCTCTGCGTCTACCATTAAGCACCTGCAAACTGGACATGGACCTGAATAGGGACCATATACTGACATAAAGCACCAGCTTAAAATCCCAGCACAAATACTCTATTGGAGTGGTGTTTGAGACAATATGGAGTCTACTAGCTTGCATATATTTCTTGGCACTATTCGAAGACCTGAGTATATGTGTAGGGCTAGGGGAAGGATTCCAAGCTATGCTATGAGGCCCTGAGAACTTAGGCTATGCCTTCGGCAGGAGTACATGGTCAGTGACCACAGACCCAGGTCAAAATTGTGAATTTATAAATCAATGGTTATTGTTTTAAGGAGGATCTGTCACTAGTTTATTAATTCTCTATCTCCTAACTAATCTAATAGTCGCTATTATGCTGATAACTACAGTGTAATTTTTTTTTCAAAAACATTTATTATTTGCAAGGTTCTGTGTTTTTTTTTTTTTCTAAATATACTAATTTGGCTATACTTGCCAAATAGGAGGTTACTCTTTTTTTTCACTCTGGGCGGTGTAATCTTTTCTGTAGACGCTGTCCAATCGTCATACAGATTCTCCCCCGTCCCTGCTCAGCAACACAGCCTGATCATATAGTATACAGATTCCATTCCTGACGTTGTTTTCAACTGGTGATCATGGCCGGCCTTAGCTATGTACAACACGTGCGGTAGCACAGGGCGCGGGCCGCCATGCTGTAAGGGGGCGCCAGCAGGTGAATTTCTCCCGCTCTGTGGCTACTGCTCGGGGCCTCAGCGGGTCAGGTGTCACTCACTGACCTCACTCCTGGCTTCCCCGCGCCGCGACTACTGCTCCCCCTCCTCATCTTACTTCCTGAGTGATGATCAGGTGTGATGAATCAGGCCTCACTACTCTGTAGAGCCTGCTCTGTGGCTTGAATAGCAAGTGGTTTGTATATTAAGTGGAGTTCCAAAAACCGGAGTTCAAAAGAGGAGTTAAAGCCCAAGTAAGTGCTCTTCTACTTCTTTATCTTTTTGATTAACACCTGTTCGCTGTTTTTTTTTTTAGCAACAAAGCTAATAAGGGGCATGGAGAATTTAAGTTATGAGGAAAGATTGAAAGAATTAAACCTATTTAGCCTTGAGAAAAGACGACTAAGGGGGGACATGATTAACTTATATAAATATATTAATGGCACATACAAAAAATATGGTGATATCCTGTTCCTTGTAAAACCCGCTCAAAAAACAAGGGGGCACTCCCTCCGTCTGGAGAAAAAAAGGTTCAAGCTGCAGAGGCGACAAGCCTTCTTTACTGTGAGAACTGTGAATCTATGGAATAGCCTACCGCAGGAGCTGGTCACAGCAGGGACAGTAGATGGCTTTAAAAAAGGGTTAGATAATTTCCTAGAACAAAAAAATATTAGCTCCTATGTGTAGAAATTTTTCCTTCCCTTTTTCCTTTCCCTTGGTTGAACTTGATGGACATGTGTCTTTTTTCAGCCGTACTAACTATGTAACTATGTAACTATGTAACTATGACATCACTCAGGACGCAAGACAGGGAGGAGACTATCTTACCATGCGGTCCTGCTCTGGCTATTTCCCCAGGGCTCCGTTCCAGCAGCAACAGCGGACACAGTGCACTAAGAAGCCCAGCAGGTCAGTCAGACTGTGGGGCTTTGGTTGTATGGGGGCACTGATGAGGGTCTAAAAATGGCAAATGGGCAGAGGATTCAGTGCCACCTTGGTGCCCATTTGCCACTTATTGCCCCTTTAGTGTCCTGTTCAGTGCCCCTTCGATGCCCATTTGCCATTTATTGCCCATTTATTGTTCTTCTGTGACAGAGGGTGCTAAAGGGGCAGTAAATGGCAAATATGCATCAAGGAGGCAATGAACATAAGGACACTAAAGGGGAAATAAGTGGAAAATGGGCACCAAGATGGAACTGAACGACACTGTTAATAAATGGCAGATGGGCACATTGTTCAGTTGCTCCATAGTGCACATTTACTATTTGTTGCCTTTTTAGACCCTGTGCACATTACATTAAAGAGGTTAAAAATAAATTCTGTTGAAGCAGTAGAGAAGTTAAAATAAAAAAGAACTTATACTTACCTCTCTCCTCCCAGACGTTCCTGCGCTGGGGGCTCCCATCACCTCTGTTCACTGTTTGTATACAGAGCAGCTGCAGCGGTGATGTACTATCGACGTGATGTCACCACTGTAGCCGCTCTGTATACAAACCGAGAACAGAGGTGACGGGAGCCCCCAACTCAGGAACGTCTGGGAAGAGACAGGTAAGCATGGGCTGCTTTCTTATTTTAACCCTTCAGGACTGAGACATTTATTGCTTTTTCATTTAAGTTTTTCACTACCCGCCTTCCTAGAGCCATAACTTTTTTTTATTTTTCCGTCAATAGGATGGTGGTTATTTTTTGCGGCATGTGTTGTAGTTTCTATTGGTAGCATTTAAAGTACCATATAATGTACTGGGAAAGTGAAAAAATTATTCTTTGTGGGCTGAAATTAGAAAAAAACTGTGATTCCTCCATAGTTTTTTGGGTTTCGATTTTACGGCTTTCATCGTGCGGTAAAAACGACAACTTAGCTTTATTCTGCGGCTCAATATGATTACGGTGATACCAAATTTATATAGGTTTTTTATATATTTTACTACTTTTACAATGAAAACTATTTGTGCTATTTTATGTAGTGGCGTCCAGTAAAAAAAATTATACTTCATGTTTTTTGTGTCCATTTAATGTATGCGCCAGGAGCTTTTCCGCTGCATTTGATAAATGGACAGGCACGACGTAATGTGAAAACAGCCTTACCAAAACATAGGCCTTGTGCAAACTGTGCTAAAAACGGCGGAAAAATCGGAAGCAGAACGCCTCCAAACATCTGCCGATTGGGAAAACGGCGTTATGTTCCGACGGGGCGTTTTTTACACGGCTGTTTTAAAAAAACTGCCGCGGAAAAATACGGCCATGAAAAAGAAGTGCATGTCACATCTTCAGCCGTTTTTGGGGACGTTTTTCATAGACTCTATAGAAAAACAGCTCTAAAAACGCAGCGAACAACGTAACTTTGAATAAAAAACGGCTGAAAATCAGTAGCTGTTTTCCCTTGAAAACAGCTCTGTATTTTTAGATGTTTTTTACATTGTGCGTGCACATACCCTTAACCCCTTAGTGACCAGCCCATTTTAGGCCTTAATGACCAAGCTATTTTATTTGTTTTTCTATAGTCGCATTCAAAGAGCTATAACGTTCTTATTTTTTGTCTACATAGCTGTATGAGGACTTGTTTTTTGCGGGATTAGTTGTGCTTTTTAATAGCACCATTTTTGGGTACATATAATTTTTATATTAACTTTTATTAACCTTTTTGAGGGGGATTATAAAAAAAAACTGAAATTCCGCCATTGTTCTATGCGTTTTTAAATTGACGCCGTTCACTATGCGACGTAAATAACATGTTACCTTTATTCTATGGGTCGGTACGATTACGGCGATACCACATATGTAGAGGTTTTTTTATGTTTTACGACTTTTGCACAATAAAAACACTTTTGAACTAAAATGATTTGTTTTTGCATCGTCGCTTTCCAAGAGCCGTAATTTTTTTATTTTTCCATCAATGTAGTGATTTTTTGGGCTTGTTTTCTGCGGGACAAGACGTAGTTTTGAATGGTACTGTTTTGGGGTACATGGGACTTATTGATTCATTTTTATTATGACTTTTTTGGGGGGCAATGGAAAAAAATTGCAATTTCGCCATAGTTTTTTGCGTTTTTTTTTTACGGTGTTCACTTTGCGGTTTAAATTACATATTAACTTTATTAATGGAGTCATTACGGTCGCGGCGATACCAGATATGTGTACTTTTTTTTTTTTTTACACTTTTACTAAATAAAACCACTTTTTATGGAAAAAAATGGTTTTATTTATTTTTTTACTGTACTTTTTATTATTAATCTTTATGTCACATTTATTACTTCTTTTATTAGTCCCACTAGGGGACTTTACTGTGCGATGTTCCGATCGCTGCTATAATGCTCTGGTATACTTCGTATACCAGAGCATTATTGCCTGTCAGTGTAAATCTGACAGGCAATCTGTTAGGACGTGCCTCCGGCGCGTCCTAACAGGAATATGTCCAGGGCAGACCTGGGGGCTTTTATCAGTCCCCCGGCTGCCATGACACCCCATCGGAGACCCGCGATTGCATTCGCGGGCCGCCGATGGGTGACAGAGGGAGCGCACTCCCTCTATAAACAAAGTTAAATGCCGCGGTCGCTATTGACGGCGGCATTTAACGGGTTAAACGGCCGCGATCGAAGTAAACTTTGATCGCGGGCATTGGAGCAGGAGCTCAGCTGTCATCAGACAGCAGAGCCCCGGCTCCTGCCTGCACGGGAGACCCGTGCAGGACTTAGACTAGGCTGACGTGAAAAGGCGTCAGCCTAGCCTAAAGCCCATTAGTGAATCACGTAAAAAGGCGTATTAGTGGTCACTAAGGGGTTAAAAACACTAGTGTTTTTGTAAAGTTCTTTTTAAACTACATGCGCTTTTGACGCGTATTCATCGAGTTTCTTGCCGCTCAATCAGAACTCCCATTGACTATAGAAATTAGGTGCGATTGTGGCGCATTTTCGGCACGTTTTACGTGCCAAAGAATTGACCTGACACTACTTTTTTTACTCTACACATTTTTAAACAAAACGTATCGTATGCACTAATGGCGCGCTATACCATTGATGTCAATGGGACGCTTAAGTCAAGCATTTCTTGACGCGTTTTTCAGCGTGACCATTGCACAAACAAAAGCACCAAATTTCGACAATACATAACAATGATAAATGGAGTGGGGGGCACCAAAGGGCAATTCCGCACAGGGCACCCTGTAGCCTAAGGCCGGCTCTGCTGGTGATACCTCCACTTGTTTCACATCTAGAACTGCGATTATATGAATCTCATCTTTCATATGCCACCGAAACTGCTATTCTAGGTGGTCCACAGCCGGAGATATAGCTATTTGAAGTGATCCCCCTTCCCTCCAGCCTCAGTCTTTCACACTATGTGAAGCAGCTTCATTCTGATAGGACAGCGTCAGAGGCTGTGAGGTAGCTCCACCTCAGGTGAATCGCTGCTGTTGACTCCCACTTGTCTAGTATAGCCTAATTTGCATATTTAGAAAAAATCTCATAACTTTTAAAATAATAAACTTTTTGGGACACAATTTTCACTAGCATTATCAGTGTAAGGCTGGGTTCACATGACCATGTTACGTCCGTAATGGACGGAACGTATTTCGGCCGGAAGTCCGGGACCGAACACAGTGCAGGGAGCCGGGCTCCTAGCATCATAGTTATGTACGATGCTAGGAGTCCCTGCCTCGCTGCAGGACAACTGTCCCGTACTGAAAACATGATTTCAGTACGGGACAGTTGTCCTGCAGCGAGGCAGGGACTCCTAGCATTGTACATAACTATGATGCTAGGAGCCCGGCTCCCTGCACTGTGTTCGGTCCGGGATTAGCGGCCGAAATATGTTCATTACGGACATAATACGGACATAATACGGACATAATGTGCTCGTGTGAATCCAGCCTGACAGCGCGTATTAGATTAGCTAGGAGCAGTGGCGTAACTATAGGGGTTGCAGCGGTCGCAATTGCCCGCGGCCCCCCGCACCACATTAATGAAAAGTTACTATAGTAACTGGGGTCTATGTAATAAACTATACGGGCCCCATTAATATAGCAACTGACTACTTATATTCCTCCTTCCGGAGTGCAGTGGCGGTCCTGACGTCACAGCGCTGTGCACAACATCCTGACCACGGATGGAGTTAGGACCTCAGCTGCAGCCAAAAAGGAGGGTAAGAAAGTGGGAGGAAGGACGTTTTATTTGGTGGATTGGAGGCTATTTGGTCCAGAGGAGAGGTCTTGGGAGCCAGAGGAGAACATCGATGCTCCTATCCTCGTGAAGAAGTTTCTCTCCCTCTCTGGTCCCAAGAAGAGGGGGCGTAAGAGGGGGATACTGTAATGTCTATGGCCGCGAACCGTCGTCCTGACACCCTCTGACGGCCCCGGCCATGGACGTGTGAGTTCCCTCCTGAGAGACGCCGGCACTCACTTCCTGGTCGCTGGTGATTTAGGCAATTAACCCGATAAATGTGGTGCTCGATTGCGATTACCACCTTTAGGGGGTTTGTAGCACATCAGCAGCCCCCATGCGATTGTGGGGGCTGCTGATGCTTGTGATGGCATCCGGAGTCCAGGCAACGGCCTCCGGGTCTGCCATGTATGGAAGCCTATGAGGACCAGCCTCGTAGACTTACTGTCAGAGTGACTGTGATGTCACACTGACAGTTGGAATACGTTACACTACCTAGGTAGTGTAATGTTTTATAAAAGTGTAAAAATAAAAGTTTTTTTTTCCTATAATAAGTCATTTATTATAGGAAAAAAATGAAAACGTTAAAAAAAGTACACATATTTGGTATCACCGTGTTCGTAACAATCCAAACTATGAAACTAGAATGTTATTTTTTCCGCACGGTGAACGCCGCAAACAAAATAAATGGAAAACTATGTCAGCATCACTATTTTTCGGTCACCCCCCCTCCCAAGATAAAGAATAAAAAGTGATCAAAAAGTCGCATTTACCCCAAAATAGTGCCAATAATAACTACAACCTGTCCCGCGAAAAAACAAGACCTCCCACAGCTTTTTTGACGAAAAAATAAAAAAGTTACGGCTCAGAATAGCGTGTCTCAGAAAATTAATTATTTTATAGAAACGTAATTGTATTGTGCAAACGCTGCAAAACTTAAAAAAAAACTATACACATATGATATCGCCATAATGGTACTGACCCGCAGAATAAAGTAAAATGTAATTTATTGCGCATGGTGAACGCTGTAAGGAATAAAGAATTTAAAGCGCCAAAATCGCAGTTTTTTGGTCACCTTAGCGCTAAAAAAGATCCTGTGGGGTCAAAATGCTCACTATACCCCTAGAAAAATTCCTTGAGAGGTGTAGTTTCCAAAATAGGGTCACTTTTGGGGGGTTTCCACTGTTTTGGTCGCTCCGGGCATTGCAAACCCGACATGGCACTGAAAACCAATCCAGCAAAATCTGCGCTCCAAAATCCAAAAGGCGCTCCTTCCCTCCTGAGCCCTGCTGTGGGTCCAAACAGCAGTTTATGACCACATATGGGGTATTTCCGTAATCAGGAGAAATTGCTATACAAATGTTGGGGTGCTTTTGATGCCTTGAGGGGTGTAGTTTCCAAAATGGGGTCACTTTTGGTGGGTTTCGACTGATTAGGTACCACAAGTCCTCTTCAAACCTGAAATGGTGCCTAAAATATATTCATATAAAAGGAGGCCCCAAAATCCACTAGGTGCTCCTTTGCTTCTGAGGCCGGTGTTTCAGTCCATTAGAACACTAGGGCCACATGTTGGATATTTCTAAAAACTGCAGAATCTGGGCAATAACTATTGAGTTGCATTGCTCTGGTAAAACCTTCTGTGTTACTGATTTTTTTTAATTACAAATGAATTTAGGCAAAAAAAAGGAAATTTGTAAATTTCACCTCTACTTTGCCTTAATTCCTGTGAAACGCCTAAAGGGTTAAAATACTTTCTGAATGTGGTTTTGAATACCTTGAGGGTGCAGTTTTCAAAATGAGGTGATTTATGGGGACTTTCTAAGACAGAAGGCCCTCAAAGCCACTTCAGAACTGAACTGGTCCCTGAAAAAATGGCCTATTGAAATTTTCTTGAAAATATGAGAAATTGCTGCTAAAGTTCTAAGCCTTGTAACGTCCTAGAAAAATAAAAGGTCGTGAAAAAAACCAATGCAAACATAAAGTAGACATATGGGGGATGTTAACTAGTAACTATTTTGTGTGGTATTACTATCTGTTTTACAAGCAAATACATTTACATTTTGAAAAATGCTAATTTCTAGATGGACCTGGTTTATTGGGGAAACGAAGGTGGAACCTCCTGACCAATACCCCAGCGTGAACATCCCGGGCGGGTACCCAAGTCCTCTCCTCAGGCCCGTATCCTTTCCAATGGACCAGGTACTGGAGGGAGCCTTGGACCATCTTGCTGTCCACAATCTTGGCCACCTCGAATTCTACCCCCTCAGGGGTGAGAACGGGGACAGGAGGTTTCCTCGAGGGAGCCAAGGACGGGGAGCAGCGTTTAAGGAGGGAGGCATGAAACACGTTGTGTACTCGAAAAGATGGGGGCAACTCCAGTCGGAAGGAGACAGGATTGAAGACTTCAATGACCTTGTACGGCCCTATAAACCGGGGAGCAAACTTCTTGGACGGGACTTTAAGGCGCAAGTTCTTAGACGATAGCCAGACCAGATCCCCGACCATAAACAAGGGGTTAGCAGAACGTCTTCTGTCTGCCTGAGTTTTTTGTATGCTCTGGGACGCCTCTAGGTTCTTCTGAACCTGGGTCCAGACTGTGCACAGTTCCCGATGAACGACCTCTACCTCGAGATTGTTGGAACTACCAGGTGAAACGGAGGAGAACCCTGGATTAAACACAAAATTACAGAAAAAGGGGGAGACCCCTGACGAGTTACTGACCCGGTTATTAAGGGAAAATTCGGCGAGGGGAATGAAGACGACCCAATCATATTGACAGTCAGAGATAAAACACCTTAAATATTGTTCTAGAGACTGATTAGTCCTCTCGGTTTGGCCATTAGTTACAGGATGGAAGGCAGAGGAGAAGGACAGATCAATCTCCAACTTTTTACAGAAGGCTCTCCAAAACAAAGAAACAAATTGTACCCCTCTGTCAGAAACAATATTGACAGGGACCCCATGGAGACGCAGGATGTGTTTGACAAACAAGGTAGCTAACGTCTTAGCATTGGGTAGTTTTTTGAGGGGCACAAAGTGGCACATCTTACTGAAGCGGTCTACTACAACCCACACCACCGATTTGCCTTGAGATGGAGGCAAATCGGTGATAAAATCCATGGAGATATGGATCCAAGGTCTCTGGGGAATGGGCAAAGAACGTAGTAAGCCCACTGGTCGGGACCTGGGAGTCTTGGACCTAGCACAAACCTCACAAGCGGCGACGTAGGCCTTAACGTCTTTAGGCAACCCAGGCCACCAATAGTTTCTGGCAATGAGATGCTTGGTACCCAGGATGCCTGGATGACCAGATAGTGCGGAGTCATGATTTTCCCTAAGTACCCTTAGCCGGAATTGCAGGGGAACAAACAGCTTGTTCTCAGGAAGGTTCCCGGGAGCTGAACCTTGATCAGCAGCAATTTCAGAGACTAAATCAGAATCAATAGAGGAAATGATTATACCTGGAGGCAAAATACAAGCAGGATCTTCCTCCGAAGGAGGGCTGGCCATGAAGCTACGCGACAGTGCATCAGCCTTAATATTTTTAGACCCAGCCCTATAGGTAACCAAAAAGTTGAATCTGGTAAAAAATAACGCCCATCGAGCTTGTCTCGGGTTTAGCCTCCGGGCAGATTCTAGGAAAACCAGATTCTTGTGGTCGGTAAGGACCGTTACCTGGTGCCTAGCCCCCTCCAGGAAGTTGCGCCACTCTTCAAATGCCCATTTAATGGCTAAGAGTTTGTGGTTGCCAATATCATAGTTACTCTCAGTGTGCGAAAACTTCCTGGAGAAGTAGGCACAGGGACGGAGATGGGTGAGGGACCTGGTACCCTGGGACAAGACAGCACCCACTCCCACCTCGGAGGCGTCAACCTCCACGATAAATGTCTCCATTTGGTTGGGCTGAACCAACACCGGGGCCGAGATAAAGCACTTCTTAAGGACCTCAAAAGCCTGGACAGCCTCAGGAGGCCAGCGGAGGAGATCAGCACCCTTGCGAGTGAGGTCCGTAAGAGGCTTACGATGACCGAGAAGTTAGCAATAAATCTCCTGTAATAATTAGCGAACCCCAAGATGCACTGAAACGCCTTCAGGGAGGCAGGTTGGACCCATTCCGCCACAGCCTGGACCTTGGCGGGGTCCATGCGGAATTCATGAGGAGTGAGGATTTGACCCAAAAATGGTATCTCCTGCACCCCAAACACACATTTTTCGGTCTTCGCAAACAGTTTGTTTTCCCGAAGGACCTGGAGCACCTTCCTGACATGCTCAATGTGGGAGGACCAGTCCTTGGAAAACACAAGTATGTCATCAAGGTACACTACAAGAAATACCCCCTGGTAATCTCTTAAAATCTCATTTATGAAATTCTGGAAGACCGCGGGAGCATTACACAACCCAAAGGGCATGACGAGATATTCGAAATGACCTTCGGGCGTGTTAAACGCAGTCTTCCACTCATCCCCCTCTTTGATGCGGATAAGGTTATACTCCCCCCGTAGATCAAACTTAGAGAACCATTGGGCCCCCTGAACCTGATTAAAGAGATCAGGAATCAAAGGAAGGGGATACTGGTTCCTTACAGTGACCTTATTCAAGTTACGGTAGTCAATGCATGGCCTAAGACCACCATCCTTCTTCCCTACGAAGAAGAAGCCAGCACCTACCGGAGAAGTAGAGGGGCGAATGTAACCCTTGGCCAGGCATTCCTGGATATACTCTCTCATGGCTTCACGTTCGGGACAAGAGAGATTAAATATCCTACCCTAAGGGAGCTTAGCTCCTGGTACCAAATCGATAGCACAATCGTATTCTCTATGAGGAGGTAACACTTCGGAGGCCTCCTTAGAGAAAACATCAGCGAAGTCCTGAACAAACTCAGGTAGCGCGTTCACCTCCTCAGGGGGAGAAATAGAATTAACAGAAAAACATGACGTCAAGCATTCATTACCCCATTTGGTAAGATCCCCAGTATTCCAGTCAAACGTGGGATTATGCAACTGCAACCAGGGAAGGCCTAAAAACAAATCGGACGATAATCCCTGCATCAACAGTACAGAGCACTGCTCCAAATGCATGGAGCCAACAAGGAGTTCAAAAACAGGGGTATGCTGTGTAAAATAACCATTAGCAAGAGGAGTGGAGTCGATACCCACTACCGGGACAGGTTTAGGCAAATCAATCAAAGGCATAGCTAGAGACATAGCAAATTCCACAGACATGATATTAGCAGACGACCCTGAATCCACGAAGGCACTGCCGGTAGCAGACCTACCACCAAAAGAGACCTGAAAGGGAAGCAAGATTTTATTAAGTTTCATATTTACGGGAAATACCTGTGCGCCCAAGTGACCTCCCCGATGATCACTTAGGCGCGGAAGTTTTCCGGCTGCTTATTCTTATGCCTAGGACAGGTGTTCACTTGATGCTTGTCATCCCCACAATAGAAACAGAGACCATTCTTCCTGCGGAACTCTCTACGTTGTTGGGGGGACACGGAGGCCCCGAGTTGCATAAGTACCTCCGAGTCTTGCGTGGAAGAACGAAGCAACGGAACCTCGGGAGGTATCATGGGGGAGTCAAAGGAGAAAACACAAAAATGTTCACGTTGTCGTTCCCTGAGACGTCGGTCAAGTCGTACCGCTAAAGCCATAACCTGGTCAGAAGAGGGATAGCTAACTAGCAGGTCTTTCAGGGCGTTCGACAGACCCAACCTAAACTGGCACCTTAAGGCAGGGTCATTCCACCGAGAAGCTACGGACCACTTCCTAAAGTCAGAGCAGTACTCCTCAACAGGTCTCTTACCCTGACGTAAGGTCACCAGCTGACTCTCGGCAAAGGCAGTCCTGTCAGTCTCGTCATAAATGAGTCCGAGGGCAGAAAAGAAAAGATCAACGGAGGAAAGTTCAGGGGCGTCAGGAGCCAAGGAGAAGGCCCATTCTTGGGGCCCTTCCTGGAGCCGGGACATAATTATACCCACCCGCTGGCTCTCAGAACCTGAGGAGTCGGGCTTTAAACGAAAATAGAGCCTACAGCTCTCCCGAAAGGAGAGAAAAGTCTTCCGGTCCCCTGAGAACCGGTCAGGCAACTTGAGGTGGGGTTCAAGAGGTGAGGTGAGGGGCATTACCATGGTAGCATCAGGCTGGTTGACCCTCTGAGCCAGGGCCTGGACCTGTAGGGAGAGACCCTGCATTTGCTGAACCAGGGTCTCAAGGGGGTCCATAGTAGTGTGAGGGACCAGGGTAGAGTAGGTATATGGGCTTGTGATTATGTAATGATGGGGGTAAGGAAACAGACAAGTGAGCCCTAATCTACCCGCCACTCAGTCCCTGCCTACTTGCAACGACACGCCCTATGCGACGGGGTACAACTGGGCCACGGTCCCTACGCTCAATAAGTGCCCTACAGACAAACAGACAAGGGTACACAGAAGCAAGGGAAAAGGGGCAGTTGCCCACGGCAACACCGTGAGCAACAAGAGTGGTGAACGAGCCGAGTAAAACCCGGAGTGTACGAGGTACCAAACGCAGAGCAGGAGAGTAGTGAACAAGCCGAGTCAAACCAGGAGTGTACGAGGTACCAAACGCAGAGCAGGAGAGTAGTCAGTAAGCCAGGGTCAATATGAAGCAGGGTCAAATGGTTCAGGAAGCTGCAGCAGGGCCAGGAAACAAAACGAGAAGAATCACAAGCAAGGAGGAACAGGAAAGGCAGGTATAAATAGACAGAGGGCGGGAGCTAGCTCCGTCTGGCCAGGCTGTGATAGGCTCTCCCACTCCTAAGCCTGCCATCCTGAGTGGTGGAAGATGGAGTCAGTCTCACAGACATAGAAGCAGGTGCAGACTGATTACCTATGGGCGTGGATACAGAAGCTGTGCCTGGCAGATCCTTAACAGAATCGCTTGGATAGGCAAAAGCATTCCGGAGTTATTACCACATAAAGTGACACATATCAGATTTGAAAAAATTATCTGTGTCCAGAAGGCCAAAACAGGCTGCGTCCTAAAGGGGTTAACAGTCTTTAGACATTGTGATAACTAATACATTTCAGGTTGTCCTGTCTGTTTGACCAACATCACACAGCACTGTCCATGGAATGTGTCCTTTCATGTCCTTATCTCCACTTACAAACTAATCTCACACACACATTCAAGAGGTACACTGTCTGACCAAAATGATGTGGACACCTGATCATCACCCCTATATCAGCTTGTTGAACTACCCATTCCAAACCGATGGGCATTACTATGGAGTTGGGCCCCTTTTTAGAGATTTTAAAAGAATCTACACTTCTGGGAAGGTTTTTAACAAGATTTTGGAGTGTATCTGTTGGAATTTGTGCCCGTTCATCCAGAAGATCATTTGTGAAGCCAGGCACTGATGTCGGGGGGAGAAGTTGTGACTCGCAATTAGCATTTCAATTTATCTCAAAGGAGTTGGATGGGGTTGCACAGAGGCAGCCACTCAAGTTCCTCCACACCAAAGTCTTGACCCCATGTACTTATGAAGCTCACTGTGTGTACGGGGCACAGTCATGCTGGAAAAGGTAAGGGCCGAACCCCAAACTATTACCACAAAGTTGGAGGCTACAATTGTGTAAAATATAGTTTTATTCAGAAGCAATAACATGACCCTTCACTGGAAATAAGAGACCAAATCCAGAAAAACAGCCTCAGACCATTACCCCTCCTCCACCAAATCTTACAGTAGTCACTATACATTCCGGTAGGTAGCGTTCTCCTGGCACCTGCCATATCCAGATTCTTCCATCAATATCATTCAGATAATGAGTCTAAACTTCTCACTCCAGAGAACACGCTGCTCCAGAGTCCAGTGGCGGCGGCTTTACACCACTCCAACTGCCGGGGATCTTAGGCTTGTGTGCACTGATCAAAGAAACCCATTTTGTGTAGCTCCGGACACACAGTTTTGATGCTGATGTCACTTTCAGATGCAGTGCGGATCTCTGTTGTGAGGGAGACAACAGAGGATAAGAGATAGTTACACCTCATACACTTAAGCACTCGGAGGCCCCGGTTTGTGAGTTTGCTTGCTGTACCGCTTTGTGGCTGAGCTGTTGACGCTTCCACTTCACAATAATAATGCTTTCAGATGACATGGGCAGACTTAACAGAACAGAAATTTCACAAACTGACTTGTGCCAAAGGTGTAAAATTGTGCCACGTGTAAATTCACTCAGCTATTCAGTACGACCCACACTACTGCCAATGTTTTTCTATAGAAGCTGCATGGCCGTGTGCTTGATTTTTATGTACCTGTTTGCAATGGATATGGTTGAAACACCTGATCTTAATAATTAGTGATATTCACATAATTTTGGCCATATAGTGTCATTAAATATTGAGCCAATTGACCTAACGGCATAATATTAGACTATTGGAGTAGGTGAAAGAACCCATAGAAAACTCATGCAAGCATTGGGAAAATCCTACTGCAAGGTAACCATGATAACAAAAGAAAAAGTATTACAGAAAGTCCGCGTTTCCAATGCGTTAGTTGGTACAAATTTAGTTGATCCAGGTGCTGCAGGTGCTTGTAAATACTTCCAATGAGGTCCTGTGTCGATAGCAGGTATACAAGGTAATGGTGGTGAACAATGAAAGATGTATCCAGCACTCGATATAAAAGTTAAATGGTTTATTTGGTCATTTTAAAACAGAAGGTTTAAAACAAAGATCCCGGGACCACGCTTACGCGTTTCGGACCACTAGGGTCCTTAATCATAGCTATTGCTATGGTCCAGGGATCTTTGTTTTAAACCTTCTATTTTAAAATGACCGAATAAACCATTTAACTTTTATATCGAGTGCTGGATACGTCTTCCATTGTTCACCTCCATTACCTAACAATGATAAGCACTGAATCCCTATGCTACCAAACAAATGGCTACTTACGCGTAGAGTCTAGTAAAGTCTTGTGGACATTGCTGTTGTCTACTCCATATTTTGTCTCCTAGCTGTATCAATGGACAATGCTGATATTTGACAGAACCATTCCTGTTGTTAAGAGGATACATATGAGCAGAAAACCAACAGTGAATAGAGGGGGTAGTGAGTCAAAAAATACCAACAAGTTTTACCGTTGTTGTAGTGACTCATCCTGGACATCACACAGTAGATGTTGAGTGCAAGTGTCCCTATAAGATACATATATTGTACACTGTGCCCTGCGATGGATAGAAATTATATTTGTAGACTATAAGGGTTTCCACACCAAACCTGTGCACAAAGGTCAAGGAGAGAACTAATTTATTTAAATAAAATCGTGAATATCCAGTCAATATTTTCCATTATAATTTAATTGATCGATCTTGTGTGCAAATAAGTAGTAAAAGTCTACTCCTTATTATGCAGAGCAGTGAGCCGAGTATATTTATGGGTGACTAACTGGTTAAATGGAAGATTTCATGCAAACGTGTATTAAGGTAGCTTTACCTTCGTTGGTATAAAGAACACTCTCTACGCTAATAAAGTAATTGCAATCTTTAAAGGGAATACGAGCTACTTCACGGGACCATTCATCATATTCACCCAACAGTGACATATTTTACATATTCAGATAAAAATTCAAACCAAGTAATGGCAGCTGTTTGATAAATTCTAAGGACTCGGAGCGGCTTCCTAAAAATCGCTAGAAATAATAAGACTATATTAAAAAATGTTCCTATACCAGAAAGCTAGACACATGTGTAGGTAAAGGGTCTTTACTGATGGTGCCCATTAAGAGGCCTAATTTGAAGCTCCTTTGTCCCAATGCAAAATCTGTAACAGGGCTCCCACCTCCCATGTGCCATTTATAATACTGGTGTCTTCTTACATGGCAGAAGGGTCTTTTGGCCTCCTCAGGCGTCAGGTTTGGGTGCGTCTGTTACCTCTGCACCCCCTATAGCTATGCCCCTGTGTCCATTTATAGTGCAGAGTGTAAGAGATCCTCCTTGACATCACAATTAATCTGACTTTTGGCCCTCTCGGGCTGCTGGGACATAAATTTGGGTCTTCTAGACATATCTTTGTGGCCAGTCCACTAAGACCATCCACAGTTACCAGCTGGTTTTCATATGACAAAGTTTCTGGTCTTATCTAAAATAAGTTGCCCCCAAATTAGACTCTTTATCAATAGCTTTGGTTGGACTGCACTATTTTACATACGGTAACTGGTGAGGGACTATGGTAGTCACTGGGATTTCTATAACTAACTAGAATGTTTTTTGGAGTTATCCAGACAACTAACCTTCTTAAATTTGCTATGTGAAGTTAAAGACCCACCTAGGCAAATCGTGTCTCTGGTGTATGTCCTATTGTTTTTTGAAAATTTGGAACCTGATATTGACAGAACTTAAGCTAGTGAGGAATGGCTAACATTTTTTGAATGTTCTCAACCATGTTCTCAACCATCCAAGACTTGTTGGGTGTGTATGTTCCTCTACACTTTACCACACATACTGTATGGGATTGACAGTTTTAGAAAAAGGCTCATATGACTTTGGATGGCAGCCTTCCCAAAATGCACTGCGGCTGACCATCCATGTACCAACATATATTGCTTTCACTTTGACATTACTAATTCTGGCTTTGCGTTAAAGAGCTTGAAAGGGGTTGGTACAGTCCTAGAAGACATCAGAGAGTCAGACACAGGTTTTCAGGGCAATCTGGGCACTTGCGATTCGCGGCTAATTTATTCAGACCCAAAACAAATTTCAGGGAAATTTACTCATCTCTATTAAGTAGCTTAATGTTATAATGTGAATGAAGGACCTATTGTACTTTGGTTCAGACTTTACTAACCAGTATTTTGAGACATTAAAGGGAAGGTGTCATGAATTTTTTTTTTATTCAATTGCTTTTAGTATGATATTAAAATAAATTTTATTTATTTGTGTTCTTGTGTTCTACTTTTTACTTTTTTCTTACTTTTACTTCTCTATGGGGGCTGCCATTTTTTTTCCAGCTCTGTATGTGTCGATTAATGACACATACAGAGATGGAATACGGCACATACAACCCCATAGAGAATGCGAACGGGAGCCGTTCCATTCACTACAGCGTATGCCGTCTGTGTGGGAACGGTGCATGCGCCGCTCCCACACAGACCAAAAGGAAGGTCTTTGGCAGAGCGAAATCTGGCACCATTTTCATGTGGACCAGAAGCCGCGGCCGGACAGTAAGATGACGACTTCCGGCCGCAGCTTCCGGCCATATGTTCAAGGAAGCGAAATCCTGCACCTGTGCATTCAGTGTGTTATCCTACGCACGCTTATAATCGAGCCCTCTACTCCTGTTTGGCTTTACTGTGTGACAGAGCATGCATCGGCGCTTGTGCAGTCACTTAGTGAAGCTGGAGTGGAGCAGAGGGCTCGATTCTGCGCAAGTGTTGGACATTACACTAAATGCATAAGATTTGGAGTGAGATTCGGAGGATGTTGGGGGTGGACGTAGTTGCCAGTTATCGGCATGGAGGTAGGGTTACAGGATGGTCAGAGCCATCCTGGTGACAGTTCATTTCCATAGCAAGGAGAATAACTTCTAATGTTGATTTCACAGGTACATCGATGATTTTACTATTTAGATTGACTGCTACTACTGAAATGTTCTGTTATTTTAGGTGGATAAATGCTTGTGATAGGTCCCTTTTGAAAGGAACACTCCAGGAAAAACTGATATGCTGTGTTATGTGCAGGGCCTGAGGGGGCAATGCATGACATCTAAGTATAGCAGAGTATATCAGTTTTTCCTGGAGTGTTCCATATACACACACACACACACACACACTCACACAAACATACATATATATATATATATATATATATATATATATATATACACATATTCAGTTAGGTCCAGAATTATTTGGACGGTGACACACTTCATGATTTGGGCTCTGCATGCCACCACATTGTATTTGTAATGAAACAACTGAGATGCAATTGAAGGGTAAACTTTCAGGTTTAATTCAAGCGGTTGAACAAAAATATCCTGTGAAATGTTTCAGAATTGCCACCATTTTTCTACACAGCCTCCTCATTTCAGGGGCTCAAAAGTAATTGGACAAATTAATATTACCATAAATAAAATGTTTTTTTTAATACTTTGTAGAGAATCCTTTGCAGGCAATGACTTCCATTTCTATTTTTATTTATATTTTTTACACATTTTTTATTTATTTTTTATTATTTTTTATTTTTCATTTATTTCATTAATTTATTTATATATTTCTCTCATTTATATTTATTACTTTTTCCCTTTGTGCTATGCATACTTTGATCAAATTTATCCAAACTTTACATCATCATTTTGGCACTTGCAATCTAATTTAATATATTATACATGTATACACTTTTTCCCTTATGGTTTATGTCGCTCCATCTTCTGTTCAGTGCGCATGCGCGGCCTGTCAGTCTGGGTCTTCGCTGCCTCTGTCGGTGACTCCCGTCTTCTGGGGTCCGAGTTCGTGCCTGGGATGTTGATACGCCGGAACTTTTGTCCGGCTGTCCATGTCCCTGGCCGGACTGGGCTGCGGGACACGTGACCCTCGTCTCTGTTCCGGTTCCGGCGGCTGACACTCCGGACTGTCGGGCCGCGACGCATCATGTGTCAATAGTGATTTTTAGCAGCTTCAGCTGCCCCCCTGGTGTTTGATTGGTCTTTGACTGTTTAAATGATGTCTCTTCACTTTCTGACACCACCCCCAGACGAAGGCTCGGGGGCCGAAACGCGCGTCGGGGTTGATGCCAGACAGTGTTGACTGTGACATGGGTAAGACGTCCTGCTTTATCTTAGAGCCTCCAATTGATCTGCTTTGTTGTTTCTTCATGTATATATCCTTTGATGTTTACATATGTGTGAGTGGACTGGTGCTGTATTCAAACTCCTGCATCTGGTTGTTATCAATATGTACCGCCTGGTGTGGTCTTCACCCATTATACTGGATACATGACTTTGTGCACTATAGCTACACTCACATTTATTTATTTATTTATTTATTTATCTACTCATTCATGAATTAGGAATTGTCAATTTTTTTCCCTTTGTCACTTTGTTATTGAATGTATTATAACTTTAACATTGCATATATCACTGTCTGGTATCCTTTCCATACTGTGGCCATCATCTTTAACTTTTAAATGTTTTTTTTGTTCTTTGTTCTAATAAAACTTGTTATTCTTAATCAAACCTTGGTGTGTCGGACTCCGTTTCTAGGTTCATAATGACTGCCTGAAGTCTGGAACCCATGGACATCACCAGACGCTGGGTTTCCTCCTCTGTGATGGTGTGCACCGGCCTTTACTGCCACTGTCTTCAGTTGTTGCTTGTTTGTGGGTCTTTCTGCCTTAAGTTTTGTCTTAAGCAAGTGAAATGCTTGATCAGATTGAGATCTGGTGATTGACTTGGCCATTGCAGAATATTCCACTTCTTTGCCTTAAAAAACTCCTAGGTTGCTTTTGCAGTATGTTTTGAGTCATTGTCCATCTGTCCTGTGAAGCGACGTCCAATCAACCTTGCTGCATTTGGTTGAATCTGAGCAGAAAGTATATCCATTTGGACAGTGATGTTAGTGGCTCTCTCTAGGAGCGGAATCCCTGGCCGACACTCTGGCTGGGGATTCCGCTACTGGAGAAGCCCCTGGTGTCACTATCTATATATGGTAGACATAGTATAGATATACAGGGGTGCGCTACTAGTCCTTGGCCTGACGAAGACACATGTCCTGTGTTGAAACGCGTTGCCTATATTTAATAAATCAAGGAATTTACCATTGTTAACCGTTTACTTACTAGTAGCGCTCCCCTGTATATCCATACTTTTTTCTTCCAATTCTACTATTACATTGCGGTACCACGTTTCCATGTTACCGGCATCTGGATTGGGGAGCAGCAGATGTTTGTTTTAATTCTTACATGCTTACATCAGTGTTGTACCTGACTTGTACAACCTGCAAAGGTGAGCGGTATCACCTTCCTTTATATTTGTTCTACCTTATCCATCAGGTTCATCTTGCACCATGTGGCGCTGTGTACTCTTTTTTTTTCCCTTAGGTTTGACTATCCATATATGGACAGTGACATCAGGGGCTACTCATGGAGCGGAATCCCCGCTCTGGCAGGGGATTCCACTTTTAGAGTTAACCCCTGACGCCACTGTCTATATATGGACAGAGACATCAGGTTCTCCCTATAGGAGCAGAATCCCCGGCTAAAGAGATTACGCTCCTACAGGGTGCTACAGTGGTGCTATTTACAGGAAGGGGGTGCCATTTATGGGGGGTGGCACTATCTGCTGGGGGGATGTTGCTAAATACAGGGGGAATGTTGCTATCTACAGGGGGTGGTGCTATGTACAGGGGTCTAGCGCTATTTGCAGGGGTTGGCACTATATACGGGAGGTATGGCGCTATCTAAATGGGGGTGCTATATACAGGGGGTGTGACACTGTCTACATGGGCACTGTGACATTATATTGGCACTACCTATAGGGGACACTGTAATGCTATCTACATGGGATCTGTGTGTGTAGCACTAGGTGGGCACTATCTACAGGGAGAACTGTGGTAGTATGCAGACACTGTGGCACTATTTATAGTGGGCACTATCTATGTGGGCACTGGCACTATCTATGTGGGCAATGTGGCACTACAGTGGTATTGCGTCACTATCTACTATCGTCACCATCTACTATTTAAAACACAGAATTATTTAGAAAATGAAAGCCTCATAAGTCTTGTAAAAAAACAAAGTAAAAATAGTTGTGTTATTCAAAGCGGTTCCAAAGATATTATTCTTTAAAGAAGTGCATATCAAAAATGGAAAATTTGACCTGGACACAGGGGCATCAATGACCCTTGGTTATGAAAGGGTTAATGAGGGAATAGCCCGTGTAGCCCATTAAATAGCTTTGAGATAATTGTCCAATTACCTTTAGTCCCTTGAAAAAGAGTCAACTATATATTAAAGAGCTGTAATTCCTAAACCCTTCCTCAAATTAGGATGTGAATACCCTCAAATTAAGTCTGCACTTTAAGCTCATATTGATTATATAACTGTATATTTAATATGTTTTGGTAAACAGCTAAAATGCCAAAACTTGTGTCACTGTCCAAATAATTCTGGACCTAACTGTATATATTGAGTCCACCCACCTCAAGGAATTAAAATAACTAAAAAAGTCTTCCACTCCAAAGAGAAACTCTTTTCATTCATAGAAACTTATAAGTACATTATAATTAGAGATATCAGGGAAAATTTGTCTTCAATTTTCTATCACAGAGCCGTATTTGCCAGTCAACAGAGGCAGAAATGTTGTAATATAGATCCGTATTTCTGCCTCCATTTTCTTATATAGGGCAAATAAGGCTCAATAATAGAAGACGCGGAGAAAACCCACAAAAAGCGTCATTAAATCCAGGATAAAGGCCTTGCTTGTTAGTTTGAATTACATATGATTCAATTAAGTGTTACAAATAAAATGTGGTTTGCTCATCTAGCTAATACTCTGGTCATATCTGGTTTGCAATGTAATAGAGACTAAGAAGCTGTTTTTAAGGCCCCCTTACATACTGGGCCCCTTGTGCAACTGTACAAGTATGGTTTGTCCGCCCCTGGTTGGGAACCATTTTCGGATATATACAGAGAACATCTACGTATATCCAACACATCCCATGAATACAGATGTAGCCATTTTGTCACCCACTAAACTTGTCACTCACTGAATTGCATTGTTAAAAAAAAAAATACCCTCTGAACACATGCCAAATAGACACTATTTTGATATACATTGGCCCATTATACCAAGTGGACATGCTCGGCATATTCAGATGAAGTCATCTTTATCTTGACTCTTGGTAACTTGCTGCAACGTGATATCACACAACAAAAGTGTAATGTCGGGGTAGAGAGACAGACAGGTGAGCCCTAATCTACCCGCCACTCAGTCCCTGCCTACTTGCATAGCCCATCCTAGGCGACGGCGTACAACTGGGCAACGGTCCCTACGCTCAATAAGTGCACGACAGACAAACAGACAAGGGTACACAGAAGCTAAGGGAAATGGGGCAGTTGCCCACGGCAACACCGTGAGCAACAAGAGTAGGGAACGAGCCTCATAGCAGGAGAGTAGTCAGTAAAGCCAGGGTCAATTTGAAGCAGAGGTCAATAGTACTAGCTGGAACAGCAGAGCCGGGAAACAAGACAGAATCACAGGCAAAGGAAGAGCAGGAAATGAAGGTATAAATAGACCGAGGACGGGAGCTAGCTCTGTCTGGCCCGGCTGTGATAGGTTCTCCCACTCCTCAGCCTACCAGCCTGAGTGGTAGCAGATCGAGTCACTCTATAAGATGCAGATGCAGACTGATTAACCACGGGCGTTGACACAGAATCTGTGTCTGGCAGATCCTTTACAGTACCCCCCCTTTTATGAGGGGCCACTGGACCCTTTCTAGGTGGACCTGGCTTATTTGGGAACCGAAGATGGAACCTCCTGAGCAATACCCCAGCGTGAACATCCTGGGTGGGTACCCAAGTCCTCTCCTCAGGCCTGTATCCTCTCCAATAGACCAGGTTCTGGAGGGAGCCTTGGACCATCCTGCTGTCCACAATCTTGGCCACCTCGAATTCTACCCCTTCAGGGGTGAGAACAGGGACCGGAGGTTTCCTCGAGGTAGCCAAGGACGGGGAGCAGCGTTTCAGGAAGGAGGCATGAAATACGTCGTGTATTTGAAAATACGGGGGTAACTCCAGCCGGAAGGAGACAGGGTTAAGGACCTCAATGACCTTATACGGCCCTATATACCGGGTAGCAGATTTTTTGGACGGAACTTTAAGACGCAAATTTTTTGAAGACAGCCACACCAGATCCCCGACCACAAACAAGGGGTTAGCAGAACGTCTTCTATCTGCCTGAGTATTTTGTATGCTCTGGGATGTCTCTAGGTTCTTCTGAACCTGGGCCTAGACTGTGCACAGTTCCCGATGAACTACATCTACCTCGGGATTGTTGGAACCACCAGGTGAAACGAAGGAGAACTGTGGATTAAACCCAAAATTACAGAAAAAGGGGGAGACCCCTGACGAGTTACTGACCCGGTTATTAAGGGAAAATTCGGCGAGGGAAATGAAGGAGACCCAATCATATTGACAATGCCCATCGAGCTTGTCTCGGGTTTAGCCTCCGGGCAGATTCTAAGAAAACCAGATTCTTGTGGTCAGTAAGGACCGTTACCTGGTGCCTAGCCCCCTCCAAGAAGTGGCGACACACTTCAAATGCCCATTTAATGGCTAAAAGTTCGCGCTTGTCCACGTCATAGTTACTCTCAGTGGGCGAGAACTTCCTGGAGACGTAGGCACAGGGACAGAGATGGGTGAGGGACCTGGTACCCTGGGACAAGACAGCACCCACTCCCAACTCGAAGGCGTCAACCTCCACAATGAATGGCTCCATTTGGTTAGGCTGAATCTGCACTGGGGCAGAGATAAAGCACTTCTTAAGGATCTCAAAAGCCTGGACCGCCTTCGGAGGCCAGTGGAGGAGATCCGCACCTTCGCGAGTAAGATCCGTAAGAGGCTTAGCGATGACCGAGAAGTTAGCAATAAATCTCCTGTAATAATTAGCAAACCCCAGGAAGCACTGTAACGCCTTCAGGAAGGCAGGTTGGACCCATTTTGCCACAGCCTGAATCTTGGCAGTGTCCATGCGGAATTCATTAGGAGTAAGGATTTGACCCAAAAATGCTATCTCCTGCACCCCAAACACACATTTTTCGGATTTAGCAAAGAGTTTGTTTTCCCGAAGGGCCTGGAGCACCTTCCTGACATGCTCAATGTGGGAGGACCAGTCATTGGAAAACACAAGTATGTCATCAAGGTACACTACTAGAAATACCCCCAGGTAGTCTCTTAAAATCTCATTTATCAAATTCTGGAAGACCGTGGGAGCATTACACAACCCAAGGGCATGACGAGGTATTCGAAATGACATTCGGGCGTGTTAAACGCAGTCTTCCACTCCTCCCCTTCTCTGATTCGGATAAGGTTATAAGCCCCCCGAAGATCAAACTTAGAGAACCATTGGGCCCCCTGAACCTGATTGAAGAGATCAGGAATCAAAGGAAGGGGATACTGGTTCCTTACAGTAACCTTATTCAAGTTTCGGTAATCGATGCACGGCCTAAGACTACCATCCCTCTTCCCTACGAAGAAGAAGCCAGCACCTACCGGAGACGTAAAGGGGCGAATGTAACCCTTGGCCAGGCTTTCCTGGATATATTCTCTCATGGCCTCACGTTCGGGACAAGAGTGATTACAAATCCTACCCTAGACTTCCGGTGGGCGGGGCATCTAGGTAGCCGCGTTTTAGCTGAGCTCCCGCAGGCTGCCACGAACACGGCCCGGCTGATGGGACACCGGAGCTGCACAGGGCAGGAGCAGAGGAGCCCGGTCTGCTGAGTCGCGGGAGCGACACAAGGGCACTGGAAGTCGGCCCGGAGAGCGGGCACAGAGACGCGGCGCGCAGTGGTGAGGCTGGACTCCGCCATCTTGGAGAGCGGACCACGTGGCGCTTCCCCTGCAGGGGGGGACCAGAGAGAGGACACACAGAGGAAAGAGGGGAGTCGGTGGGCAAGCCGATCCAGACCGGCACAGATAAGTGAAACGGGTGGGGGGGGGAGGCGCACATCTACCTATCCCCTTGCTAGGAGACCCTGCCACACAGTTAATACACCCTGCAGGCCACTGAGGACCCTATAACCCCCACATATAGCGATAAGACTGTTCTCTATATCTCTGCATCCACTCCCCACTAGGAGGGGACAAAGTCTGTGTGGCAAACCATACTCTGCAACACTGTATTGACGCTTAATTTACATCTTTCTGCTGGCATCGCTACTACCTCACTCCTGGGATGTATGTTTGGTCTTCTGAGCGACCCTCTCCTGCTTTTGATGATCTCTATGCTGCTGTATATGTGAGTTGAACGGCCCTCCCCCACGGTGCACTTGTCCCGTATATAAAAGCTCTCGACCTGCCTGGCCTCTACCGTCTGCTGGATGGACAAGTACTTACATAAATCTGGGCAAGCTAGAGCCACCCAATCCTCCTCGATGGCGCTTCCTTCTGCCTCGACAACCTCCACTATGCAGTCTACACAGCGGAAAAACGGAAAGGGCTCATCAAAGGGTCCGGCCGTGGCGGCCGCACAGTCACACCAGGAGACGCCTTCCGGCGGGTCAGTGTCTGGGACATAAGACCGCCAAATCTCTCAGGGCCTCCGAGTCCGTCCTCACAAGCATCGCTAATGCACACCCAGGCCGCTGAAGTGGCACAAGAGGTATCACGCCTTATCATCCCTATCTTTGACAAAAGATTGGACCTTTTACAATCCTCTATTAACACGGTGTTGGCTCAGGTGACCGCAAATTCCCAGAAGCTGGGGGACTTGGAGACCAGAACCATGTCCTGTGAGACGGAGGTGACTCGTCTGGAGGGTCTAACCACCCATCAAGATGCCCTTATTCACACACTGCAAGAAAAATTAGATGATTTGGAAAATCGAGAAAGGCACAATAATCTGCAATTCGTCGGTATCCCGGAGGATGTTACAGCGGAAACACTTGCCAAGTATTTGTCTACTGATCTGCCCAGGGTTCTTGGTGTTCAAACGCCGGAAGATCCCCTGTCCATTGAGCGGGCCCACCGCCTGGGGCAGAGGAGAGACCAGGGTGGAGGGGGCAGGCCGAGGGCTGTCATAGCCCGCTACCATAACTGGACTGTTAGAGAATGGATCCTCAGGGCGTACAGACAGGCCCCGGAGCTTCGGGTCCAAGGCCACAAAATCCTACTGTTTCAGGACTTTTCCATTCAAGTGTCCCAGAAGCGTAAAGCTTTCATGCCAATCTGTAAACATCTCCATGACCACAATATCAGCTGCTATATCCGGCAAAATTACATGTGGTGGAGAATGGCCGGGCCCGGCTGTACGACTCCCCGGAGGAAGCTGCCAGAAGATATCCTCCAGTGGTGGCGGACTGATATATATTCATTATACTGTGGCGGAGTCTGTTCATTTTCTGGCCTATTGGCTTCTGGTTGGTTAAATGGGTCGTGAGATCCTTGGTTTGCTCTATGGAAGCTATCTGTGTTTTTCCGCCTGTAGATGGTGGAGTGTTTATAGTACCCATCTTACTCAATGTAATGAATTTTCTTGTATGATGATGTTATTTTGTTTTTGGGTTAGGTTTTCATGCTTGCCGCCTCTCTCTTTTAGGTTACCTGTAGCCTTTTGTGACCGGAAACAGTCCCCCCGTTCTTGTATGCTGACTACACTTCGCGCTCGCTGGGACGGGAAGTGGCGTCGTAATAGCGTTTGGATCATATTGACAGAAGTCATACGTCTAGACACAGGATGAGTACCCTAATAAGCACATCACATGAGTCCCATACACCCCCTACCCTACACATAGTGTCATGGAATGTGGCAGGTCTGAATACCCCTGAAAAACGGCGCAAAGTGTTCGCACATATAAAGCGCCCACGCGCAGATATCATCTGTTTGCAGGAAACTCACTGGAGAACGGACCACTATGTTCCAATCCGGGCCTCCTGGTTAGATACGCCAGTGGTCTCCACGTACTCCACCAAGACACGTGGGGTCGCTGTATATTTCAGGAAAGGCCAGCCATACTCCATCCAGGATAGGTACTCTGACCCTGATGGCCGTTTTGTGTGCATCCGACTTACTGTAGCTGACAAATCTTACTCTCTCCTTAACATTTACGCCCCCAACCTGACGACTGACGGTTTTTACCCTAAGCTACTGGAATTCTTGTTGCAATGGGAATGCTCGGACCTGATTGTGGCTGGAGACTATAATTTAGCTTCTTACCCTCCCCTAGATAGATCGGGTGTAGACCATGCTGACTCTCCTCCCAATTCGCAAATGGCCTTCTTCATGGAACATCTCTGCTTATGTGACCCCTGGAGACTCCATAATCTGCAAGTGAGAGACTATACTTTTTACTCTGCAGTACACAACTCTTTTTCTAGAATTGATTACATAATGCTCACTACAGACTTGTTCTCAAGAGTGACACGGAAAGATATCCGACCCATCGCCATATCAGATTACGCTCTTGTGTCCCTAACCTTAGAGGGGCTGCCCCCTATGCCCCGGACGAACTTGTGGAGATTCCCATCGTATCTCTATGAGTCAGAGGACTTCAGAAGCTATCTAAAAACACACTGGAATAATTATATCCACGATCATATCCAGCAGCTAGATGACGTAACCTTGATATGGCTGGCCTCTAAAGCAGTGATGAGGGGGCATATAATAAGTTATGTAAACTTAAAGCGTAAACGAACACAGGCCCAACTTCTTGATTTACAATCTAATCTCCTTAGAGCACAATCCATACACGCGGGCAACCCCACCCCTGGCTCTAAAAAAGAGTTCTGAGATGCGCAGGGCTTGCTGAATACCTTCTTACAGGGGCACGCAATGTGGCAGGTGAAGGCCTCCCAAAACAAATTATACAGGTGGGGGAACAGGGTAGGATCCCTACTGGCATATCTCACGTGACCCCCACGCAATACGGGCCGTGTGCTTTTGGCAAGGGACACACGCTCAGGGGCACTACACTCGGAAACGGAGAAAATTGAAGCAACATTTGCGGAGTACTATGAAGACCTCTACAGGGCAGCTCCCACTGATATGTCAAAAGTGAAGGCCTTTTTGGTAACTCTTTCCATGCCAAGTGTCTCGGAGGAACAAAACACGCTTTTAGAGGCGGACATCTCGGAAGAGGAAGTCCGCCTAGCTATCTCCTCTTCACATAACCACAAATCCCCAGGGCCGGACGGTTTTCCGATAGAGTACTACAAGATGCTATCTCCAGACATAGTCCCACATCTTACTGGATTACTCAACGACATTTATCGTAACAACCTGGTAGTAGACTCGTTTTTTGACTCTCGAACCATAATTATCCCTAAACCGAATAAGGACCCAGTCTTACCCCAGTCCTACAGACCTATCTCCCTGCTTAATCAGGACTACAAACTCCTGTCCAAAATTTTAGCGGATCGTATACAGACATTCCTTCCCGCAATCGCCCACCCTTCCCAGATGGGGTTCGTCTCTGGCAGATACTCCTCTAAAAGCATTCGGGTGGTAATTGCTGCGACGGTGCGGGCCCAGGAGGCTGACCAACTTCCGACCATGCTGCTCAGTCTAGATGCTGAAAAAGCTTTTGATAAGGTCTCTTGGCCCTTTTTAAACGAGACGCTGCGTGGTAGGAATTTTGGTCAGACCTTTCTGACGTATCTGCACTCCTTACAGACGCAGGCCACTACGAATCTATTTATTAACGGACACCTTTCTCAGACTATAGATTTATTCTGGGGCACGAAACAGGGCTGCCCCGTCTCCCCCATCCTATTCAACACGTCATTAGACCCCCTATTATACCACATTTCCTCGTCATCCACGTTCAGGGTTATACATCTGGGGAGATACGAATTGAAGATGACGGCATATGCGGACGATCTTCTTCTTGTACTCAAGGATCCCAGGCACACTTTGTCCCTGGCCCTGGAGGAGCTACAAACGCTGGGGAAACTTTCTGGCTACACCCTGAACGTGGATAAAAGTGAAGCCCTAATTCTAAAAGGCCCTTGCACGCCCCTATGGTCATCGCAGTTCTCCCTGAAATGGTGCCTTTCCTCGATAAAATACCTGGGAATTGAGATTACTAGAGTGCCTTCTGCCCTTTATAACTGCAATATTTCTAAATATCTTGTAGCCTTGGAATCTACATTGAAATCGTGGCAACACTTCTCTCTCTCATTCATGGGCAGGGCAAATTTACTGAAAATGGTGGAATTCCCTAAACTTCTTTATTTATTTCAATCCCTGCCTGTGTATTTGAGACCGAAGGATGAAAAGCTTATAAATAAACTCTACAGGGAATTTATCTGGGCGGGGGGTCGGCCGAGAATCTCATTTCATGTTTTGCAACAAATAGATTTAACGGCGGTCTGAACTTCCCCAATATTAGGACTTATAACTTAGCGGCATTAGCCAGGGTTATATCGGACTGGGCACAAGGCACATCATACTATACCACCCCCCAGGTGGATCAGTGGATCATATGCTTTTCAAATGCACTAAGTCGCCTGAGATGACTTTATGTTGTTATTTTGTTGTGTTATGCGAAAAAAAATAATAAAAAATTAAAAAAATCCTACCCTTAGGGAGCTTAGCTCCTGGTACCAAATCGATTGCGCAATCGTATTCTCTATGAGAAGGTAACACTTTGGAGGCCTTTTTAGAAAAAACATCAGCGAAGTCCTGAATAAACTCAGGTAGAGTGTTCACCTCTTCAGGGTGAGAAATAAAATTAACAGAAAAACAGGACGTCATGCATTCATTACCCCATTTGGTAAGATCCCCTGTATTCCAGTTAAACGTGGGATTATGCATCTGCAACCAGGGAAGGCCTAAAACCAAATCGGACGATAATCCCTGCATCCCCAGTACAGAGCACTGCTCCAAATGAATGGAGCCAACAATGAGTTCAAAAACAGGGGTATGCTGCGTAAAATAACCATTAGCAAGTGGAGTGGAGTCGATACCCACTACCGGGACAGGTTTAGGCAAATCAATCAATGGCATAGCTAGAGACATAGCAAATTCCACAGACATAATATTAGCAGAAGACCCTGAATCCACGAAGGCACTGCCGGTGGCAGACCTACCCTCAAAAGAGACCTGAAAGGGAAGCAAGATCTTATTAGGTTTCATATTTACGGGAAATACCTGTGCGCCCAAGCGACCTCCCCGATGGTTTCTTAGGCGCGGAAGTTCTTCCGGCTGCTTATTCTTACACCTTGGACAGTTGTTCACTTGATGCTTGTCATCCCCACAGTAGAAGCAGAGACCATTCTTCCTGCGGAGCTCTCTATGTTGTTGGGGAGACACGGAGGCCCCGAGTTGCATTGATTCATCCGAGATTCCCGTGGAAGAAGGAAGCAGTGGAAACTCGGGAGCCATCATGGGGGAGCCAGAGGAGAAGGCACAAAAACGTTTCTAGTTGTCGTTCCCTGAGACGTCGGTCAAGTCGTACCGCTAAAGCCATAACCTGATCTAGAGAGTCAGAAGAGGGATAGCTAACTAATGGGTCTTTCAGGGCGTTCGACAGAACCAATCTAAACCGGCACCTCAAGGCAGGGTCATTCCACCAAGAAGCTACACACCACTTCCTAATGTCAGAACAGTACTCCTCAATGGGTCTCTTACCCTGACGTAAGATCACCAGCTGTCTCTCGGCAAAGGCAGTCTTGTCAGTCTCGTCATAGATGAGCCCGAGGTCAGAAAAGAAAAGATCAACGGAGGAGAGTTCAGGGGCGTCAGGAGCCAAGGAGAAGGCCCATTCTTGGGGGCCGTCCTGGAGCCGGGACATAATTATACCCACTCGCTGGCTCTCAGAACCTGAGGAGTGGGGCCTTAGATGGAAATAGAGTCTACAACTCTCCTGAAAAGAGAAAAATTTCTTCCGGTCCCCTGAGAACCGGTCAGGCAACTTGAGGTGGGGTTCAAGAGGTGAGGTGGAGGGCACTACCTGTTTAGCATCACGCTGGTTGCACCTCTGAGCCAGGGCTTGGACCTGTAGGGAGAGACCCTGCATTTGCTGAGCCAGGGTCTCAAGGGGGTCAATGTTGTGTAGGAACCACGGTAGAAAAGGTATATGGGCCTGTGATTATGTAATGTCGGGGTAGGGAGACAGACAGATGAGCCCTAATCTACCCGCCACTCAGTCCCTGCCTACTTGCACGGCCCATCCTAGGCGACGGCGTACAACTGGGCGACGGTCCCTACGCTCAATAAGTGCACGACAGACAAACAGACAAGGGTACTCAGAAGCTAAGGGAAATGGGGCAGTTGCCCACGGCAACACCGTGAGCAACAAGAGTAGTGAACGAGCTGAGTCAAACCAGGAGTGTACGTGGTACCAAACGCAGAGCAGGAGCCTAGTCAGTAAAGCCAGGGTCAATTTGAAGCAGAGGTCAATAGTACTAGCTGGAACAGCAGGGCCAGGAAACAAGACAGAATCACAGGCAAAGGAAGAGCAGGAAATGAAGGTATAAATAGACCGAGGGCGGGAGCTAGCTCCATCTGGCCAGGCTGTTATAGGTTTTCCCACTCCTCAGCCTACCAGCCTGAGTGGTAGCAAATCGAGTCACTCTATCAGACCTAGGAGCAGATGCAGACTGATTAACCATGGGCGTCGACACAGAAGCTGTGTCTGGCAGATCCTTTACAAAAAGCCATTGAAAAAGTCAAGACAAACTTTCTTGATACTGTGTAATTAATGCATTAACCCCTTCCTGACATTTGACGTATCCATACGCCAATGTCGGGTTGGGGAAGTATGGAACGGGCTCACGGAGTGAACCGGCTCCATACGATGCGGGTGTCTGCTGTTTCTTACAGCCGACACTTCAGCGTAACGAGCGGCATCGCATTCGAGCGCGATCCTGCTAGTTTAACTCTGTAAATGCCGCCGTAATTAGCATTTAAATCGTTAAAAAGAGGGTGGCAACCCCCTCTAACAGCTCATCGCAACCCCCCGCAACGCAATCGCGGGGGGGGGGGGGATGGCTGCTACAGCCTGGGGGCCTAATGAAGGCCCCCAGGTCCGCCATCTTTGTGCTCCTATTAAGCCTGTCAGAATCTGTCATTAAGCCTGTCAGAATCACAATATACTGCAATACACTAGCATTGTAGTATATCGTGCAAGCGATCTAACGATCGCTGGTTGAAGTCCCCTAGGGGCACTAATAAAAAAAGTAAAAATGAGTCAAATAAAGGGTTTTTTTATGTAAAAAAAAAAGTAAAATTAGTTCAAAAAACCCCCCTATTCCACTAGAGCATAGTAAAAATGAAATAAATAAACATAATTGGTATTGCCGCGTCCGTAAAAGTCTGATCTATTACAGTATATCATTATTTAACACGCACGGTGAACGCCGTAAAAAATATTTCCTCATCTCCCACAAAAAATTTAATAAAAAGTGATCAAAGATCGCATGTACCCCAAAATGGTATTATTAAAAACTACAGCTTATCCTGCAAAAAAATAAGCCCTCATACCACTTAATTGACGGAAAAATAAAAAAATTATGGCTCTCGGAATTTGGCGACACAAAATATTTTTTTTTTTTTTACACTTAGGTTTTTACTTGTAAAAGTAGTAAAATATAGAAAAAACTATATATATTTGATATTGCCGTAATCGTTTTGACTCACAGAATAAAGTTAGGATGTTGTTTTAATTGCATAGTGAATTCCGTTAAAACGGACGCGAAAAAAACCAATGGAGGAATCACAGTTTTTTTCATTTTTTACCCCACAAATAATTTTTTCCCCGTTTCCTAGTACATTATATGGCACAATAAATGGTGCTACGAAAAACTACAACTCGTCAAGCCCTCATAGTACTATATCGACGGAAAAATAAACAAGTTATGGCTTTTGGAATGTGGGGAGGAAAAAACGAAAATGAAAATTTGAAAAAGGGCTGCGGCGGGAAGGGGTTAAAAGTCAAGATAAAGATGGCTACATCTGTATTGTATGTTGGAAGCATTTACCCTATGCTTACGAAGGGGAAAGGTGAGATTTGAATAGAGCCTAACATGTTTCTGGTGAGATTTATATAATTATTAAAGTCAATCCCTATAGACAACCAAGGACCGAGAAATCATATGTAGAAAGCAGCTCAGGGAACACTGGGATCAAACGGTTCAGAATAGAAAAGCCCAGCACCAGCGAATGTGAGTAAAAACTTTTGCTTAAAATAGTTCAAATCCGAACTGAATATAGTACATAAGTCCGCTTGAACTTGAACCTAAACGTCAAAAATTTTTAAGTGTGAGCTCAAGTATAGAATAATAATTAAAAAAAAGTTCACACCAACATCTAAAACCAGATAAGATGTGTAGCCAGTCCTAACTAATGCGGGCAATTAGTGCTAAAGCCTATTGAGTGACTTCTAATGAGCACTAATATGCTTAACTACCGTTTAATGCTATAAATTTACACTTCCGAGAACTTCACTGTACTTACTTGGATTGTGAATCTTCTGTGGAAAAACACAAAAAATTTTTAAAAAGTTATTAAAAAAGTATTGTTGTCCACTGGGAAATGTTGGAATTTATATAGTTAGTAATAAGTAATATTAAACTCATTCTATTAAGAAGAAAGGCAATGAAAAGCCCCCCGATGATCACAATGAAGACCCTGAATCATTTTTAATTGATCCCATGATTAGATGTTATTGGATAAATGAAATAGGTGATAGTTCAGCAGATCGTCGCCCTTTGTTAAATGTGGACGTCAATAGACAATTCATATAGATGATACTAACTACCATCAAAGGAGTGATAGACTCTTTATTGATAGATAAATCTTAGACAGACAGAACAAATGGTAGTTAACTGGCCATGCATGACATTAACGGAGATGAGCTAGGAGCAGCCTTGCAGGCATGTTAGTTTAGCGAGATGAGATAACCATATGTAGTGAGATTAATTTCTAAACTTACAAGGTCAAATTCGAAATGATATTGAGAGAAAAGTTGAGCTGAGATGTAAATGAGGTTGGAATATAAAGATACAAACAACCCAATATGGGCTACATAGGGTTATCCTATGAATTCTACATAATGATCCTCTTCGTTTTCAGAAGATCCCCGAGAGCCCACACACATTGCAATTTTATAATATATGGCAACCTTTAAATGTTGATTTACTCATAAGGCAAAATTCCCATGTTATTTCATCCCTGATTGTGTTGTGCATCTCTCTTACAGTTAGGGTAAGGCCACACGGTGTGACCCTGACACGGTCGCAACACGGCCAACAACCGCGCCGGCACCATGTTCGCTGTCAAATAGCCTGTTAGTGGCACGTTAATGCTGGTAAAACATCCCTTTATTTGCAAAATCGTGCGGCCATGAATTAATACAACCTTTATGGCCGCACGATTTTGCAGTTTACAACAAATTACCCCCTATCTGTAGGGTAAGGGGTAACTTGCTGATCGGTAGCTGTCTGACAGCTCGGACCCCCACCGTTTACGAGAACGGGGAGCCCAAAGTTGCCCGAACCCCAAGTTTCGGGCTCATGCGCACTGCCGCTCCATTCATTCTCTATGGCAGCACCGGAAAAAAACGAACACTGCACTGGGCTATCTCTGGCGCTCCTATAGAGAATGAGTGCGCATGAATGACCTGCCGCTTGGTTCCAACTTTGGGTTTGGGCAACTTCGGGCTCCCCGTTCTCGAAAACGGTGGGTGTCCGAGCTGTCAGACACCTACCGATCAGCAAGTTACCCCTTACCCTACAGATAGGGGGTAACTTATTGTAACCGGGATACCCCTTAACAAGGTATTTGACAGCTGCGCCTAACATAGGGCCAGCACGGTTGTTGGCCACGACGCGACCGTGTCAGGGGTTGCTCCATGTTGCCTTACACTTAGAAGATTCCCTCAAATATATGCTGATCACAAGAAGTCTAAAAAATTGCAGATTTGTCCATCCTTACGTTTGTCTTGAATTGCGTTGAGTTTACAATCTTGCACCATCCAGTAAAAAACTGACTGTATGCATTAAAATTATATTTTTTTAACATGGGAGTCTTTGGGCGATGAATGGCGTCCATTGCCCATAGACTCCCCTATTATAAAAACGTATACGTTTTAAAGGATCTGCCTGACACAGCTTCTGTGTCGACGCCCGTGGTTAATCAGTCTGCACCTGCTCCTAGGTCTGATAGAGTGACTTGATCTGCTACCACTCAGGCTGGTAGGCTCAGGAGTGGGAGAACCTATCACAGCCTGGCCAGACGGTTCTAGCTCCCGCCCTCGGTCTATTTATACCTTCATTTCCTGCTTGTCTTTGCCTGTGATTCTATCCTGTTTCCTGGCTCTGCTGCTCCTGCTATTATTATTGACCCTGCTTCATTTTGAGCCTGGCTTTACTGACTACGCTCCTGCTCTGCGTTTGGTACCTCGTTCGCTCCTGGTTTGACTGAGCTCATTCTTTACGCCTGTTGCTCACGGTGTTGCCGTGGGCAACTGCCCCATTTCCCTTAGCTTCTGTGTACCCTTGTCTGTTTGTCTGTCATGCACATATTGAGCGTAGGGACCATCGCCCAGTTGTACGCAGTTGCCTAGGATGGGCCGTGCAAGTAGGCAGGTACTAAGTGGCGGGTAGATTAGGGCTCACCTGTCTGTCTCCCTACCTCGTCATTACAATACGTTTCTCTACCGGGTGGCTGAGACGTCAACTTGTTTTCACATAGTAGTGTATGGGTGACTGATGGCATCTGTCAGAGGTATTCATTTTTTCCCTTTTTTTTAACATCTCGTGCCATATATCTTGGGTTATGTCAGATTAATAGAGAAAGTAAGGTAGAACACATCTCTAGTACCATCAGCAATCAGCTGTAATCTGCATGAGATCCTGACAAGGAGTGTCCAATTCCTCAGCAGCGCCACCACAGGAGAAAATAAACATTACATGGTGGACTTTGAAATCAATGGGCAGTCCACGTAATGCAGAGATGGGTCAGGTACCCCAAAGAGACAAACACTCTTTGCAGCTACTTTAAAGGGGTTGTCCAGTTTGGGGGCTGTTTTTCCACATGATAGGTCATCAGTACATGATCGGTGGGGCCCGACAGCCGGTCCTCGCACTGATCAGCTGTTCTGGCTTCCTCCAAGCACTGGAAGCTGTAAAGGGGTCGGTGCCGGAAGCAAAAGGCTCCGACCACTGTATAGCGGCCGTGCTGAGTTACTGCAGATCTGCTCCTATTCATTTAAATAGGAGCAGAGCTGCAGTACTGAAGCGCGGCCGCTATACAGTGGTCGGAGCCATCTGCTGTATAGCTTCCGGCACCCGGAGGCAGCCGGGACAGCTGATCGGTGTGGTGTCCAGGTTTTGGACCCCCACCGATCATATACTGATAACCTATCCTGTACGCATGGTCTTCCTAAACGGGGAGGTGAGCAGGCATGAGAAGGACAGCTCAGAATTCACAGCTTTGAATACAGAAATAAAAGAAAAAACAAAAATAATAAATGACTGGAATTTGTCCGATCGAAGCCACTTATAGTTGTGAGTATGTCTTTTTTTATTCCTAATCAAGGTGTTGTTGTTGTTGTTGTACATACCCTGCTGCAAATTTGATTGCTGGATTGTGTATATGATAGAAGCGCAGGGATGCTCCTGGCTGCAGGTGCACATGTAGAAATTATCCACGGATACGTCCACAAACCCTTTTGCATAGACGTGTGAGTTTTTACCCCCTTTATAATGGTAACAACCACTTAATTTTTTGTGAAAATGTAGACTGAATAAAAAAACCTGCCCTGTATTTATTATGAAAGGGAATTAAAAAAATAATTATAATCCATCTGTCCCCTACTTTTACTAACCTACATTTGGTAGGTTAGTAAGAAGTAGGGGATAGATGGATGGCAATATGATTGCAGAATTAGACTACACAGGATTTTTTGTAGTCTGTTACCATGGAGACACATAAGTCTGCCTAGGAGCTGTAGATACAAAATGGTAGTTTTTTTTTTAGACTATTTGAAAAGTTGCTTGATTTATAATTTTAGATGTTTTGAAGCAATAAAAAAAATTGATTGTGAGAGTGGACATGACATTGTACACCTTCTGTCTACTAACTGTTCCCTAGGCTACATGGTGACACCTGATGCATGTCTGTGCTTTTAGCAGAAACCAAGATGCAATTCTGCATTGATCTTCATGATGCCCGTGGCTGAAAATTGACCTCAACTTGTCCTCGGTATCAGTTCTAGGTTAATCTGAATAAAAAGCCGAATTGTTCTACTAGTTATAGAAGTAAAAGTTCCCAAACACCATGTAGCTAAGAATCAAATCTCTAGCGTGTCCATTATTCCACTACTTCATTTTTCAGCTCCTGGACTGTAAGCTTCTACGGGCAGAGACATGTTCTGGTTAATGCCTCATGAAAAAAGCCATGAATAAGGACGCTGCAGTCGTCCGAAGCGCGTAGCCACCGCCTATACCCACTAACCACATCTTGTACCTGGAATATATATTTTCGATTTTAATACATTTATGGAAGAAAATTTGGAATGGAGCTTCCTTTTTAACTACAATACCTGTTTTGGTGCTGGACCCATTTATTGCACTTCTCTCTGTTTCCATGCCGTGTGCCGACACGGGGATCCGGGCGCAGCCAGCGGTGTGACTCTGCTTCAAGGTGAGCTGGAGGATTTCTCCTATAAACATTCTATCCATAATGCCACTGTATGTAACATGTTTGTACCACGACCCCCTCGATATATATCATTTTTTAATATGTTATTGCCTTAAGTATTCTTGTTAGGTCAATAGCATTTTAGGTATTATCCTAATACCATCAACCATCAAGTAATTCAACTTTTTCAGCCACCCTTGCGTCTCTGACCATTCCTTTGTATTTACTGATGGCTCTTTGCTGTTAAACAGCCGATACCCTCCCTTCACAGCTTTATTTCTTTCCAATTAATACATTTAAAGTGTCTGTGAGAATTTGATTGATAATCGTAATAACAGCCCTCTTATGCAGACCTGTCCAACACCTAAGAAATGATAATACCCCAATCTGCATGATAGGACGGAGCGTCTCCTTTCACCACTGTGCACCTCTGAATTATTGCTGGGAGCGAGCTGTTTGGTTGAGTGTAATTTGAATACAGATTAGCTGCCCCAGTGTTCCAGAGCTTTGGCATTATCATTACTGGGGACAGTAATTTGACTGATGAACACATAGGTTATCGCAAGGTCATCACCTTCACGGCATAGAATGGCCCATCTTCTCAATTTTGGAGGTGTGGAGAGCAAAGCTTTCAATAGCAAAATTAAGTCTTGTAATTAACTTGTCCAATAAGTTATTGAATAAATCCTTTACTAATTAAAGAACCAATATGCCTTTTTGTTCTAAGATCATGAAAGACTTTATTAAAATCAATGAGGTAGCATTAGCTTAACAGTATTTCTTAACATGAATTAAAGTACTTGATCCAATTATACACAGGCAGTATACACTCCAGACAATAATCTGGGAACTCGTTTCTGAATTGTACAATGTCACCTAATGGCATATTAATAAAATTATTAGTGTGGTGATCTGCAGTATTTTTTTGTTTTTTTATTGCAGAATACTAATAATGGTGTATTTGGATGCTTAGATAAAATACACAAAACTCCTCACACAATGTAAAGCGGCCTCGGCCAGTGCTAGTCCCTAAGTTGATGATCTTGAACTAAAAAGCTTCTGATCAGGGGTATAGCTATAGACGGTGCAGAGGTAGCAGTTGCACCATGGACGTGGCACCCTAGGGGTCCCAAGAGCCCAGGTGTCACATAAGAAAACATCAGTATTATAAATTGCACATGGTAGGTCGGGGACCCTGCTATAGATTTTACATTGGGGTCCACAATTCTTTTCGAAATTTACAGGGAAATTGATCACTATGCTCAACTCAGATGTAGATGAAACATTTGTGGTTTCACTAAGGGCTTCCCACTAATACCTCAAATAATTTAAGGAGGTTGCACGACACTGAGGAAAGTTCCAGTCTCATAGCTACCCACCTATAAATGTCTTCACGTCTGTAACAAGGCCAATAAATATTATAAATTGTAGCAATTGAACTAAGAAAGTTCCGCCCCCGCTTTATCCAACCCATGTCAGAGCTTTGACAACAATTCCATATTTTACAAGACCTAAATGAAGGCAATTGCCTGTCAGCATCTGGAATCAGATTCAAAGTCCAGTGGCTGAAACAATTTGGATGGAGGATGATAAAAAGTGAAATAGTCAAGTAACAGTCCATATTCAGTACACAGATAAGCGGCAATAGTTTATAGCGTAAACAGAGACATGGTGGGAAAACAATAAAAGTTCAATACAGGAATGAGCAGCAACAGTTAGTGGAGTAAGGGCCTGTTCACATCACCGTTGCCCTTCTTTGGAGGGGTTCCATCGGGTTAACCCCTCAACGAAACAGCAAACGGAAACCTCAGCTTCCGTTTCCCTCACCATTGAACCCAATGGTGACAGAAAGCTAGCTAATGGTTTCCGTCTGACACTGTGGTGACAGGGTTCCGTTTTTTTCGGACGGAATCAATAGCACAGTCGACTGTGCTATTGATTGCATCAAAATGATGAAACCCTGTCACAACAGTGACAGACAGAAACCATTTCTGTCACCATTGGGTTCAATGGTGAGGGAAACGGAAGCGGAGGTTTCCGTTTGCCTATCCGTTGAGGGGTTAACCTGACAGAAACCTCAGACGGAACCCCTCAGTAGAAACGAATGCTGATGTGAACACACCCTAAGGCAGCAAAGACCTAGACTGGAGGCAGGATGCGCAACAGTCTGGCAAAGAGAAAGTGCAAGGGCCAGGCTTATATTGGAAGCCAAAAGGGTCAGACTAATCAGGCAAACAAGGACAGAAATTGTGAGAGGCAAGAACTAAGAGAACCTAGACAATAGATTCAGAGCAGGAGCTATCCATCATCCCTGATAGCAAAATGAGAACAGTTGTTGCCTGGGATGCAAGAGTTTCTGGGTTCAATTCCTGGCAATCCTGTAAGTGAATGCTATCCTTTGGAAATAAAAGTTCATTTTCACAAATGATGGTGGCAGCTAAAACATCCATGTGAGGTGAACATATTATGAAATTAAAATCTAAGGGAAAACATCTGGTTGGTTTAATGGCTATTATTCAATTGTTCAAGTTCTTCCTGTTCCTGTTCTTCAAGTTTCTTCGGTTTACTTATATAAGGGCTAAACTACATTAGAAACACTATCAAACTGACATTTTAAAGAGGCTCTGTCACCACATTATAATTGCCCTATCTTCTACATAATCTGATCGGCGCTGTAATGTAGATAACAACAGTGGTTTTTATTTTGAAAAACAATCATTTTTGAGCAAGTTACGAACAATTTTAGATTTATGATAATTCGTTTCTTAATGACCAACTGGGCGTTTTTTAAAGGGAATGTGTCGCTAGAAAAATTTTTTTTTTCCAGTTAAACAGTTAGTATATAAATAATTACACATTATTTTAATTTTTTAAATTTTTTCACAAGTCAGGAAATATTATAAATTAGATTCTAATTTAGAACATTTCCATGTGCTGGTCACTAGAGGGAGCAATTCCCAAAATTGCAGGATTGGCAATGTGGTAAAGCAAACTCATTGCTTTATGCTACAAAACTGGAGAAGACACACTCGCTCTAGTGTCCTCACACAATCCCTCCTCCTTTATCCTGGCTAGTGCCAGGAGAAAGGAGGGGGTTGAATGTTCAAACTTCCTACACTGTGTGCCGCCATTTTTTGAGCGAATGCACAGTGTAGGAGGATTAGATACAGTAGTAATCAGACAGTATAACACGAACATACACACACACATCACATACACAAACATAACTTACCTGCTACTGCCACTGTTGTTATCTACATTACAGCGCCGATCAGATTATGTAGGAGATAGGGCACTTATAATCTGGTGACAGAGCCTCTTAAAAATCATATAAGAGACTATTGTCTAATAGATGGGGTTCCCTGTTTAGGATCCTCATCAACCAGAGCAGAGAGCGGCTTCAAAGAGCATCTCTCACTGTTGAGGACCCAGAATGTCCAGGCATTACACCAACAGTGGCATAGATTTCAATGACAACTATGTAATGCTTAATTTCCCCTGTTATGGCGCTGTAGGGATATTGAACACTTGCCGCCATATTACTCCACAGATTACAGTTAATTGCTGGGGGTGCCAGCTGCAGGCAGTCAGCTGTAATCTGTGATCATCTTGAAATCAGTTGACCCTACTAAAAAAAAAAGGATTTATTCAAAGCGGAGAACCCCTTTAAGGCGTATTTGATTTTTTTTTTAGTTCATCTTCTTCTTCCTGTTTTACTTAAGCCATAGTGTTATATTTAATTCCTTTGTATATCAGCAGTCAGTCTATTAGATAAAAATCAAAGACATTTAGTAAGACATTTTTTTTGTAGAAAACTACTATTATTAATGAAGAATGGAACATTAGACATGAGAACAAAGAAAAAGCTAAAAGCTGAAATTCTTACCTAATGAATATAATCACTGAATCATTGACACAATTTGGCTCTTAAAATAGAATCATCATTAAGATGTTATCTCCTAAACATATATATTCCGTCTGAATAAAGATTACCCTCTGTTATCTCGCAAAACATCCCACTTCACTTAGCTCAAATGATAATCTGATAGTCGCAAAAACATCTGCCTTTGTCCTTGAATTTATATGGCTCAATGAGATGTGAAATCAATAGAAATACTGTACTTTAAGGCAAAAAAAATAATTATTATATGTCAAATTTTTTACCACTTTTGGAGAAAATATTTTTGGGTGTTCACCACTGGCACCGCTATAGAATTATGAAAAAATCGAGGAGATTAATCGATGCAAAACTATGGTTTTTGAGGGCCGAGTAAATATATTTGGGCATAAAGAGTGCCTAAATATTGCATCTAAATTAAAATATATTGTGTCTTATTTATTACAATGCCGAAGTGAAGACTAAGTAAGATCACCAGGGTCTGGGTGAACCATTAGGTCACCAGGGTTCCCAGTGCACCACTGGGCCATTCAAGGGCATGTCTCCATGCTTGTCCACCATGGAGTTGCCTTTTTCCTTTTTGGCTGCCAGGTATTAGATGTTCGTCCAAAAGATTGAATGCTTTTTTGGGTGGAAACAAAGGAATAGACGTTATTCCATGATATTACAAAGAAAAAATTATCTTGCCAATGCCATGACGTCCAAGCTTATAAATTTGGAAGTTTATTGTTTTAATTGGAGAATTCTTCTACTGTGACTAGGTATAAGTTTACATGCTGGTCCACCAAGGAATAGATGTCATCTTATTGGGCCTCCAGGTATTGCATACTTGACTGATGGGAAAACATAGAATGAGAACTTTACGTTGGTTCATGAATGGTCATGAAATGTTGTCTGGACTTGATCAAGGAATTTTAGAAGCAAACTAATTTTTTTTTTCCATCTCATAAAGCGTGACCGCATTTTCATCAATCTTTTAATATGTCATAGAGACATATCAAAAGTTTGGATCGGTTGGGGTGCGGGTGCTGAGACCCTTACCGTCACTGAAACTAAGGTGCTAAGGGCTGAGCGCTCTGAACCTTTAGGGCTGTGATCAGCGCTCCTCGTCAGCCTGAAGACAGCTCATATAGACGTTCAATGTAAGCCATCTTCAACCTCATGAGAAGCGCTGATCACAGACCCCCACCGATCAAAACTTGGTTCAGCTTCTCTAGCCCCTGGTGAGAAAAAGCAGCACTTTGTGAGTGGCTCTCTCCGACCAGGCGAATACAAGTGGGACCCCAATTATTGACGTTCGAATACCATAATAAGGCCATGGAAAGATGTCTTCTTCATGAGACAATTCCTTTAAGTGGCTATTGCTCAAATTTCCATTTTGCAGATATAGGCCTTATGCCCATGGGCATATTACATATCCGTGTTGAATGGATCTATACTACAATGGCCAAATATTGTACAGATGTAATCATATTTATCTTGACTTGTAACGCATTAAATACACAGTTCCAAGAAGCTTTAACTTAACTTTTTCAATGTCTTTTGCTGTGTGATGTCACGCTGCAGCAAGTTATCAGAGTCAAGATAAACTTGGCTACATCTGTACCTCCTATTTATGTAGTTTTCATTTCGTCATGATTTTCACCTATAGGGACTCAAAACAACTGCATACGTCAATGAGGCCTATTACTAATAATTACAATCTTTATCCTACTGATAAAAATAAAATAAAAAATTGCTCCAATCTTAACCTTTAGCCAACCTTACCGCCCATGAGAATGCACTGTAGCTGGATAGGAAGAATGCCAAAGATTACTTTCCTAGTATTTAATATAGTATATTTATCACATTAAAAGTCTCCTTCATAGCACGATTCTGGAATAAGGAACTTCATGTAATGCGTAATCATATTATTCTCCAAAAATCTATATTCAATTCTGGAGTGGAGTTAGTTATATGGTGTAATACGCTAACATACACACAGATGAATACAAGATGCATCAAAAGATTTAAGGCACCTGTTGTGTATATAAAAGAGTTATATCTTGTTTATTGTACAGTATAAAATCACAGCAGTGATTTATAAGGCCACTTGTCCATTGCAGGGGAAATCTCATTTCAATCATAAATGGCGTGAGTTGATTTAAGAATTCATTCTTTAATAGTTCTGCAATGTTCAAATTTAAACTCATTCAATTCATCAGCAGAATATTCAATATGGGGCGCAGGAAACTCATTTAAGCAAACAGCGACTTTTAATATAAATTTTCCAGGAGATTTCTTCATCGATTCAGCAGTTTAGTGCAAAATGATTTGTGCGATACATTTTCAAGGATCAATGCGAGCTGACTCAATGGGTAATATAAAACAATCATCATACCACGTACACAAAAACGTCCCCGTGAACTTTGACATAGCAATGAACGACCCCGTGAATGGAAAAAATGTCTGCTGCAGTAATAGATTTTTATACTCATGTATATTTTTTATTAGGGGCTGGTGAACTTTTCATATACAGTATATATGTATATAAAATGATGTGACATAGTTTTGCATAGACCCACTATATACATGCAGATTAAGTGGTTTTTCAGGAATTAGCATGACTGAAGTATCAATTTGTGATCTATAGGGGGCCAACCTATAGGGCTGTGGCACTCTGTGGAGCACTGCAGCCCCTTCACCGCAGTACCAAGTAAATAGGGCTGAGCTCAATACCAGGGACAGCTGCATGGATATTAGGGGTGCTGAGTCGGGTACACTTCTTCCTGCTAATCAATGAAGTTCCTTGGCAGGACAACTCATTCCAACCAATTGACCAGACTCGCATTGGGAGGCGGTGCAAGACCCCACAGACTATTTCAGAGTATTCATGATGTGCATTGTCCAATGATATAGACAACTGTGTGATTGTTAAATCGAACCAGCATAATCCTCTAGTGATCTCTATAAAGATGAATGCCATGAGAACATTACATTCAACTTAAAAAAACTGGGCATCAGGTTTGAATTAGCCACTTTACTAGACCAACAGCGATGATGGAATTGACCTCTCACAACCCTCATCCCTTCAATTCACTATACAACTAAGAATTCTATCCTAGACTATCTGGGATTCCATCATCTGGTAGACCAGCATAGATGCTGGTATCAATCTCTCAATGCACTGGACCACCAGGAATGTCACATTCTCCTCTTCACTACTTTAGAATTCCATTCTGGAATGAGTCTCTTTATTATATATTATATTGGTAGCTATGACTAAGAACTGAGAAGTTCGAAACGCGTAAGCGCTCTCTGCCCGGGATTTTAATCACTTGTTTTATCATCATTTGATACCTATAAACAGCCTTGCATTTTTACATTCCATCATGTGCTGTACCCTTCACTGTTTTCCTTGGATCCTTGCCTACCTCCGACGTAGATCCCCTGCCTGAGCACTGATTGATGATGGGACGTGGCGTCTTCACTTTGCATGAGTGGTGAGCGGACCGATTTTTCTTTTCCTTTTACCTTTATTATATAGACCACCCAAAATAAAATATATTAATCACTATGCTATCCTAGATCACCAGGACAATTATTATTAACCCCTAAGCTATCTCACACCACAAGAAATATTCAGTATTAAACATTAACCCACCCCAGTTTTAGAGGTTTCGCCAAATTATTTAGGTGGCATACAGACAATGAATAATTTGCTACACTGTATGATCCAATCTCCTTTTTGGCATCTGTGCCTTAAAGGTTTGAAATATTATTGTGGTTCTGACAGTAGAGGTTCAAAAATTTGGTCTTGTTGGGAGACTCATAAATTCTTTGGGTGGCCATGATTCTTCTAAGTCGGCCCAGATGGATCACACAATGATGACGATAAATGTTATTTTTCAGTAAAAGCCTTTAAAGCAGGAGTGCACAATCTGCAAGCCCCGGGGACTGCATGTGGCCTGCATGTCTGTTCTGTGTGGCCCCTAACTGTCAGGACACAGACATGCCTATCTGTGTCCCAATAGTTCTAAAAGACACGGCTGTCAAACGACAACAGCATACGTGTCAAAATCTGGAAGCAGATTTGGAGTCCAGTGTCTGAAACTATCCAGAATGTGGGAGATAATAGCAAGAGTAGTCAAGTAACAGTCCAGGTTCGGTACACAGATAAGCAGCAAAAGTTTGAAGCGTGAGGCAGAGATGTGGGTAGGAATCAGTCCAAGTTCGGTACACAGATAAGCAGCAAAAGGTTATAGAGTAAGGCAGATGCATAGTCAAGAAACAAACTAAATTCAGTACACAAATAAGCAGCAATAGTTTGTAGACTAAACCAGACTAGACTCGGGAAGCTTAATTGTCTGGCCAGGAGGAAGAGCCAGGACCAGGCTTATAGGAAGCCAAAAGGGTCAGACTAATCAGGCAAGAAATCGAGAATCAAAGCGAGAATCAAGAAAATAGATTCGGCATTGGAGCCATCAAACAGCACCAGTAGCTCAATGAGAAGAGCTACTACCAAGGACACAGGAGTTCTTGGGTTCCAATCTTTCAGAGACAGAGGGCGTCATTAGACAGAATCTATGTTCTCTCCTGATTATAGATGTCAGTGCAGATTTTCGAAAATGCATATGAGCATCCTTTTTTTCCCAGAGTTTTAATAAAGCAGCGGTGCGCAACTGCTGTTACTTGGAGGGTGCTGTGTGGTTGGCACTACAGGGGGTACTGTGTGGCTGTCACTGGTATGGGAGTTGCAAGACTGGTATTCTCTCTTTGGTGCTTTTAAATCCCTGTGTCATGCACTGCCCTCAGGTTCTGCACTAAGCAAAACTTGTTACGTTATTTTTGCCCAGAGTGTTTTTAACCCCTTCTCGCCATTTCACGTACAGTTACGTGATGGGAGATGGTCTTTTCCCGCAACTCCACGTAACTGTACGTGAAACAGATGGAGCTGGCTCAGGAGCTGAGCCAGCAACATCACCGCCGGGTGTCAGCTGTATGTTACAGCTGGCACCCTGAGGTATCGGCCAGGACCGGAGCTAGCCTCCGATCCGACCGATTAACCCCTCACATGCTGCGTTCAATAGAGATCGCAGCATGTGAGGAGTTTATAGCCACCGGCACCCCAGCAACGTGATCGCTGGGCTGCCGGTGGCTGCAAAGGCAATCGGAGGGGTAATACTTACCTCCCGATCTGCCAGTAATGGAATCCTCCTATGCCCCGTCGTCAGCGGGGCCCAGAAGGCTTCCGGTACCATCAGCAAGATGGCGCCGGCTCAGCTTCCGGCTCAGAAACTGAGCCGGCGTCATCAGCAGTGGGTGTCCTCTGTATGTTACAGTGGACATCCCACTGTAAAGGCAGGAACCGGAGCCAGCTCCGATTCCTGTCATTAACCCCTTCAATGCAGCGATTCAATGCAATCGCTGCATCAAAGTGGTTTGTATGAAATCGGCAGCCCTGCCATGCGATGGCAAGGCTGGCGACTGTTACTATGGCAACAGGATGCCTAACAATGGCTTCCTATCTGCCATTACAGAAGCCGATTAGGCCCCGCCCGGAGGCGGAGCCTGATCGGCTTGCTGTCAGTGAACAACTGACAGTTCTAATACATTGCACTACATAGGTAGTGCAATGTATTAGAACATCAAACAAACAGTTGGACCTTCAAGTCCCCTAGTGGGACTAAAGAAAAGTGTAAAAAAAGTTAAAATAAAAGTTGTAAAAAATACAATAAAAGTTTCAAATAATAACATAAAACACAATCGCCCTTTTTACATTATCAAGTCATTTATTATTGAAAAAAATAATAAAGCCATACATATTTGGTATCGCAGCGACCGTAACGACCTTAAGTTTAAAAATATTATGTTATTTATTCCGCACAGTGAACGCCGTAAAAAAAAAACGAAAAAATACTGACATAATTGCTATTTTTTGGTCACTTTGTCTTCCAAAAATTGAAATATAAAGTGATCAAAACGTTGCATGTACCCAAAAATGGTGTCTATAAAAACTATAACTCGTCTCGCTAAAAACAAGCCCTCATACAGCTCCGTCGACGAAAAAATTAAAACCGTTATGGCTCTCACAACTTGGCGACAGATAAAATCCATTCTCTTTACAATAGTTATTTTATTGTGCAAAAAGTTGTAAAACATAAAAAGTGCTATAAATTAGGTATCACCGGAATCTGACTGACCCGCAGAATAAAGGTAACATGTAATTTATAATGCATGGTGAACGCTGTATAAAAAGAATTAAAAAAATATGCCAGAATTGCTGTTTTTTGGTCACCTTGCCTCCCAAAAAAAAAAGGATAACAAGTGATCAAAAAGTCACATGTACCCCAAAATGTTACCAATAAAAACTACAGCTCGTCCCGCGAAAAAAACCAGCCGTCATACCACTACGTCTATGAAAAAATAAAATTAGTTAAGGCTCCAATAAGCCAGGAAATAAAAATATGCAGTTGTGCCGGCCCGAGGGGAACATTTCTTCTGTTTCAAGTGGCGAATTATCAAGGCCACTAAAATTAGGGAACCAGGAAGGGGAGAGCCCAAACATATCTGCTGGAAGGGAGGGCGCCCGTATCATACCAGGACAACACTTCCCAGCAAAATTCCTCAAACTTCAAAGATCCCGAGTGTGGACCAAAAGGGGTATAAGTAAAGACCATTTATTAGTGCGACACCGGCCTGTGCAGAAAGGATTGTGTCACAGCGTAACACACATCTATGGATCATTTTATTGTTTTTTTTTACCCCATTATTATACCACCTGACTATGCCCCTTATATACTCCGCCCGGCTTACATGTACACCCACATTATAAACGGAAACACCAGTAAGACTCCAAACAAAACTACTACAAGCAAAATCCACGCTCCAATAGCCAAATGGCGCTACCTCCCTTCTGAACCCTACAGTGTGCCCAAACACCAGTTTACTTCCACATATATGGCATCGGCATACCCGGGAGGACCCTTTTAACAATTTTTGGGGTGTGTGTCTCCAGTGGCACAAGCTGGGCGCCACATATTGGTATATCTATGGAAAAAAATCCCCTTTTCACTCTGCAACATAAAGTGCACACCAATTTCTTACAATCACCTGTGGGGTTAATATGCACATTAGACCCCTAGGTGAATACCTTGAGGGGTGTAGTTTCCAAAATGGGGTCACTTCTGGGGAGGATCCACTGTTTTGGTCCCACAGGGACTTTGCAAATGCAACATAGCGCCCAGAAACCAATCCAGCAAAATCTGTACTCCAAAAGCCAAATGGCGCTCCTTCCCTTCTGAGCCCTACTCTGTGCCCAAACAACAGTTTATGACCACATATGTAGTATTGCCGTACACAGGAGAAGTTGCGTTACAAGTGTTGGGGTGTTTTTTTCATTTATTTGTTGATAAAATGAAACATTTTCAGCTAAAACTACGTCTTATTGAAGAAAAAGGATTTTTTTTATTTTCTCTGCCCAATTCTAATAAAATCTATGAAACATCTGTGGGGTCAAAATGCTCACTACACCCCTAGATGAATTCCTCAAGGGGTGTAGTTTCGTGAATCGAGTCACTTTTGGGGAGTTTCCACTGTACTGGTACCTTAGGAGCTTTTCAAAAGTGACATGGTGTCAAGAAACCAATCCAGCAAAATCTGTGCTCCAAAAGCCAAATGGCGCTCCTTCTGTTCTGATCCTTGCCATGTGCCCAAACAGCAGTTTATGACCACAAATTTTTTTTTTTATTTTCTCTGCCCAATTCTAATAAAATCTATGAAACATCTGTGGAGTCAAAATGCTCACTACACCCCTAGATGGATTCTTTAAGGGGTGTAGTTTCCTAAATGGAGTCACTTTTTTGGTGAATTCACTGTTTTGGCCCCTTAGGGGCTTTGCAAATTCGACGTGGCCTCCGCAAACCATTCCTGCTAAATTTGAGCTCCAAAAGCCAAATGGCGCTCTTTCCCTTCTAAGCCCTGCCGTGTGTCCAAACAGCCATTTATTACCACATGCAGGGTATTGTTTTACTCGGGAGAAATTGCTTTACAAAACTAGTGGTGCATTTTCTCCTTTTAGTCCTTGTGGAAATTAGAAAAAATTAGCTAAACCTACATCTTCTTTGAAAGAATGTAGATTTTCATTTTCACGGCCTAATTCCAATAATTTCTGCAAAAAACCTGCGGGGTCAAAATGCTCACTATACCCCTAGATAATTTCCTCAAGGGGTATAGTTTCCAAAATGGGGTCACTTTTGGGGGATTTCCACTGTTTTGGCACCGCAAGAGCCTTTCAAACCTGACATGGTGCCTAAAATATTTTCTTATAAAAAGGAGGCCCCAAAATCCTCTAGGTGTTCCTTTGTTTCTGAGGCCTGTGCTTCAGTCAATAAGTGCACTAGGGCCACATGTAGGATATTTCTAAAAACTGCAGAATCTGGGCAATAGATATTGAGTTGTGTTTCTCTGGTAAAACTTTCTGTGTTACAAAAAAAATAGATGAAAAATGAATTTCTGCAACAAAAAAAAAAGAAATTTGAACATTTCACATCTACTTTGCCTTAATTCCTGTGAAACATCTAAAGGGTTAAGAAACTTTCTAATTGCTGTTTTGAATACTTTTAGGGGTGACGTTTTTAAAATTGGGTGACTTATCGAGGGTTTCTAATATATAAGTCTCTAAAATCCACTTCACAACTGAACTGGTCCCTGTAAAAATAGCATTTTGACATTTTCTTTAAAATGTGAGAAATTGCTGCTAAAGTTCTAAGCCCTGTGATGTCATAGAAAAATAAAAGGATGTTCTAAAAACAATGCCAATCTAAAGTAGACATATTTTGGGATGTTAATTAGCAACAATTTTGTGTGGTATTACTATACGTCTTACAAGCAGATACATATAAATTTACAAAAATGCTAATTTTTGCAATTTTTCGCTAAATTTTGGTGTTTTTCACAAATAAATACTTAATTTATCAAGCTAATTTTGGCAGTAACTTAAAGTCCAATGTGTCACGAGAAAACAATCTCAGAATCACTTGGATAGGTAAAAGCATTCCGAAGTTATTACCAAATAAAGTGAAACATGTCAGATTTGAAAAAATTGGCTGTTTCCTGAAGGCCAAAACAGGCTGTGTCCTTAAGGGGTTAAGAGGTACAGTATTCCCTGTTCGGTGCTGCAGACTGGAGAAGATAAGGTGGAGAACCTTGGAATTTTTTGGAGTTGCGGCTTGCTTAGCTGATTCTGGGACTCTTTACCTGTTAGACATTTATGGAATATACTGTTGATATGCCAACAATGTCCCAGATGGAGAAACCTTCTTAAGACTTACTGCAGTTCTTGGGAGCTGTACAATCTGGCAATGTGGCCCTCAGACCCAAAAAGGTTGTTCACCCCTGCTTTAAAGGATATGTGCACCTATAGTTATTTTTTGTTATATCACTGAAATATTTGACAGGGCCACAGAGCTTGCTAAGTACTGTTGATGGCATGCAGTCATACTGATTTCAATGGGACTGCTGCCAGCATAACTTGGACATATGGAAAAATTTACATTAAGTTGAAGGGACAAGGCACTCAGGAGCGCTCCATAAACCCGTTATACTTAGAGACCTCAGGTAATGTTATTATCAGATATGGTACCACATAGTAAACGTAGCTTAAAGGTACACACATTCAAGGGTTAAACGTACATAACTAAGATTTCTAGATCTTACAAGTTGGAAAATATCTGTGTGATCAACTGCTCATGTATCCAAAGACAAGGCATGTGTCTCATTAATATCATTAAGACTTTTAAAGAGGATATTCTGTATGTATATTATATGGCAAAAAGTATATGGGCACCCCTCCTAATTATTCAGCTAAGGTGTTAGAGCCACAACCATTGTAAACAGGTGAATAAATTACTGCACACAGTCATGTAATTTCCATAGATAAACATTGGTCGTCGTTTGGGTCATACTGAAGAGCTTAGTGACAATGCGGAACTGTCATAGGATGTCGCCTTTACCTCAAGTCAGTTAATGAAATTTCCGATCTGCTAGTTCTGCCCCGGTCACCTTTAAGTGCTAATATTGTGAAGTGGATGCATCTAGGAGTAACAACAGCTCAGCCACAAACTGGTACATCACGAAAACTCACAGAACAGGGCCAATGAGTGTTGAAGCATGTGGCACGTAAAAATCACCAATCCTTTGTTGTATAAGTCACTACATAGATCCACATTGCCTCTGCAAGTAACATATGCAAATGAACGGGTTACCACAAAGCAGTAGACCATGCAAACTCACAGAGTAGGGTAGGGTAATGTCAATGTTCCAAAAGACAAGGATCTCTTTAAGCTTGAATACATAGGAAGAACCGCTGGGAGCAACTGCAGGGCTAGGCGTTTTTGTGTAGCGGTTCAGGACCGTAGGCTTCAGGAGGGACCCATGAAAGGGTCTGAGGAACCTGGGAGCAAACTTGTATGATCGCACCCTCAGCCGAATATTCCTTGAGGATAGCCAGCCTTTGGTACCTGGAAGATACAGAGGTGGCTCTCTTCTTTTAGCATCTGCTTTTAGCTTCATGCGATCGACTGCCTGCAGAATAGCGGACCGGGTCTGCTGCAAGACCTGTAGAAAATCTGCACATGCAGAGTCAGCTGCGGGTACCTGGGATGTAGCCGGAACAGGAAAAGGAATTTGTGAATGTTGGCCGTAAACAATGAAGAACGGTGTAGGAGCAATGGACTCACTTGTGTGGTTGTTGTACGAGAACTCGGCCTATGGAAGAAGCATTCTGAAGAAAAGTCCAACTTCACGTCTAGGAGTTTACAGAGGGCTCTCCAGGATTTCGAGGTGAACTGAAGAGGCACGATATGAAGAGGCAAGCCATACAAATGGAAGATGTGCTGGATGAAGAGATTCGCCAGTCGAGGAGCAGAAGGTAGGCCGGTCAGCGGGATAACGTGAGCCATCTTCGAGAACCGGTCCACCACCACCCAGACCGTATTGCATCTTGCAGATGAAGGAAGGTCAGTGACCAAGTCCATTGCTATATGCTGCCAGGGAGCATTGGGCACAGGCAGAGATTGGAGCAGACCAGCAGGCTTGGATGAGCAACTTTGTTGAAAGCACAAACAGTACAGGAAGAGACAAAGTCCTCAATATCTTTGGGCAGCGTGGGCCACCAGAAATGACAGGCAATCAGATCTTGGGTTGTACGAGCACCCGTGTGCCCAGCCAGTTTGGAGCTGTGCCCCCAGCGAAGGATTCTCCTCCTGTCTGCCAACCGCACAAAAGTCCTCCACGGAGGGATGTCACTAACTTGCAGAGGATTAGCAGAAATAAAACCGGATGGGTCAATGATACTTTGTAGATGCTCCATGGTGTCCTCTGTTTCAAACTACCTGGACAGGGCATCGGCCCTCACATTTTTGTCTCCGAGCCGGTAGTGGAGCACAAACTGGAACTGGGTGAAGAACAGCGACCCCCTGGCTTGACGGGGATCGTGCCGCTGGGCTGTCTACAGGTAGGTGATGTTCTTGTGGTCAATATATATCAGGATGGGATGAGCTGCACCCTCTAGTAGATGTCTCCACTCCTCCAGAGACAATTTGATGGCCAGTAACTCCAGATCCCCAATAGAGTAATTGCGCTCCGTGGGAGAAAAAAAAGTCTAGAGTAATAACCACAGACCACTGCCCTCCCTTTGGAACCTCTCTGGAACAGAAGTGCACCTGCACCAACAAAGGAGGCGTCCACCTCCAACGAAAACCGTCGAGACATGTCAGCATGATGGAGGGTTGAGGCCTCTGGGGTCCACACCTTGTCGTTCATACCCTTCTTGGTGAGAGTAGAGATGGGAGCCGTCAGCGAAGAGGAGTTTGGGATAAACTGCCGGTAGAAGTTGGAGAATCCCATTCCAAGATGGACTTTACTTTCTCAGGATCCATCTTAAGGCCGTGATCTAAGATGATGTAGTCCAGGAAGGGTAGGGAGTTCTTCTCAAACGTGCATTTCTCCAGCTTGGCATACAAACGATTCTCCCTTAGTCGCAGCAAAACATGACGGACATGCCTGCGATGCGTCGTCGGATCTGGAAAGAAAATCAAGGATCAAGATGGATCCTGAGAAAGTAAAGTCCATCTTGGAATGGGATTCTCCAACTTCTACCGGCAGTTTATCCCAAACTCCTCTTCGCTGACGGCTCCCATCTCTACTCTCACCAAGAAGGGTATGAACGACAAGGTGTGGACCCCAGAGGCAGAATCTGCATTCAATATCCTTAAGAGGGCCTTTACGTCAGCCTCAACCCTCCATCATGCTGACATGTCTCGACGGTTTTCGTTGGAGGTGGGGGAGGGGGCTATATGGCGTTATCTACAGGGGGGGCTGTATGGCGTTATCTACAGGGGGCTCTGTATGGCGTTATCTACAGGGGGTCTGTATGGCGTTATCTACAGGGGCTCTGTATGGCGTTATCTACAGGGGGGACTCTGTATGGCGTTATCTACAGGGGGTCTGTATGGCGTTATCTACAGGGGGGATCTGTATGGCGTTATCTACAGGGGGGTCTGTATGGCATTATCTACAGGGGGTGTCTGTATGGCGTTATCTATAGGGGGGTATGTATGGCGTTATCTACAGGGGGGCTATATGGCGTTATCTACAGGGGGAATTTGGGGCTGTGAGACGTTATCTACAGGGGGGACTTTGTATGGCGTTATCTACAGGGGCCTGTATGGCGTTATCTACAGAGGGGTCTGTATGCCGTTATCTACAGGGGGGACTCTGTATGGCGTTATCTACAGGGGGGTCTGTATGGCATTATCTACAGGGGGTCTGTATGGCGTTATCTACATGGGGCTGTATGGCATTATCTACAGGGAGCTGTATGGCGTTATCTACAGGGGGGATTTGGGGCTGTAAGACGTTATCTACAGGGGGTCTGTATGGCGTTATCTATAGAGGGCTGAATGGCGGTATCTACAGGGGGATTTGGGGCTGTAAAATGTTATCTACAGGGGGGGCTGTAAGGCGTTATCTACAGGGGGCTGTGTATGGTGCTATCTATAGGGGGTGCTGTGTGGTGGAATCTATAGGGTGGCACTATCTACAAGGGGGGGGGGTTGTGTGATACCCAGGGGAGGGGGGCCCCAGTCAAAAGTTTGCTATGGGCCCCAGTCTTTCCATGTTGCACCCCTGGTCTGCAGGATGATAGGAGTCTGTGGTCTGCAACCGTGGACGTTACAGATAACTGTACACCAAGTTTCTTACAGAAAGCTCTCCAGAAGTCAGCCACAAATTGTACATCTCTATCAGAGATAATATATTTCGGAATACCATGCAGATGGACTGTCTGATCAATAAATAATTTAGACATAGTTTTGGAATCAGGAAGTTGAAGCAAAGGAATGAAATGACACATTTTACTGAACCGGTCCACCACAACCCAAATGACAGTTTTCCTTTCAGAGGGATGTAAATCGGTGATAAAATCCATACACAGATGAGACCAAGGTTTCTGCGGAACAGACAATGGAAGTAGTTCACCCATAGGGCAAACTCAAGGAGTCTTAGCCCGAGCACAGTCATCACAAGCAGAGACATAGGAACTCACATCACGAGATAAAGACAATCACCAGTAGAGCCGCAAGACAAATTTTTTAGTACCAGTTATCCCTGGATGACCACACAAAACCGAATTATGTAACTCATCTAGCAAAATAAATCTGAACTGAGGAGGGACAAATAATCTTCCAGCAGGAATGTTTTGCGGAGCGAGTTGCTGCCATTTTTTTATCTCAGTTACAAAATCAGGGGATATTGCAGAAACCACTATCCACTTAGATAAAATAGTTTCAGGATGAATATCGGGGACTCGAGATAAGGTGTCGGCCCTAACATTTTTAGACCCGGGTCTGTAGTTTACAATAAAGTCAAATCTGGTGAAGAACAAGGCCCACCTAGCCTGTCTGGGATTGAGTCTTTTGGCTGATTCTAAAATAGTCTGGTTTTTATGGTCAGTACAGTAATTTGATGTTTAGCTCCCTCTAGAAAATGGCGCCACTCTTCAAACGCCCACTTAATAGCAAGAAGCTCACCATTACCTATATCATAAGTTTTCAGTGGCGGAAAATTTGCGAGAAAAAAAAGCAAAGGTAAATAGTAAATACAGAAGATCCTTGAGACAACACAGCCCCCACACCTATTTCTGAGGCATCAACCTCAACAATAAAGGGGCTAGAAAGGTCAGGTTGAACAAGTACAGGCGCTTCTCTAAAACACTGTTTTATACAGCACATAGCGATATAGCTATATCACTATGTGCAGCCACATAAACACACTATAACGTTACTGCAGTGTCATGACAATGAATATACATTACCTCCAGCCAGGACGTCATGTGTATTCAGAATCCTGACCACTTCTGTAGCGTCTGTGTGAGACTACAGCACAGCACAGCGAGATCTCGCTGTAAATGACAGTTTACAGAGTAATCTTTCGAGACTACGCCTGCTATGCTGTAAATCACAGAGACGCTACAGAAGTGACAGGATTCTGAATACACATCACGTGCTGGATGGAGGTAATGTATATTCATTGTCATGACACTGCAGTAACGTTATAGTGTGTCTGCACATAGCGATATAGCTATATCGCTATGTGCTGTATAAACGAATGGAGAGAAGTGTATGACGCTGATTGGTCAGAGTTATACACTTCTCTCCACAACGCCCACTTGGCCATATAGTAAAACACGCCCAGTTGTCCATTGAGAAACTCATTAGCATAAAGCTAATATAGGTCATAACGCAGTAAAAAAATTATTGTTTTTCTAAATAAAAAACACTGCTGTAATCCACATTACAGCGCCGATCCCATCATGTACAATATAGGCCACTTATAATGTGGTGACAGAGACTCTTTAAACAATGACCATCTGGAGTATTAAATGCTGGCTTCCACCCATCCCCTCTGCGGATGCGAACCAAATTGTAGGCCCTGCGTAAATCCAGTTTAGAGAACCACCTGGCTCCTGAGATCTGATTAAACAGGTCCGGGATGAGTAGCAGAGGATATTGTTTCTTAACGGTAATCTAATTTAATTCACGGTAGTCGATACAGGGTCTTAAACCGCCAACTTTCTTTTCAATAAAGAAAACACCTGCACCCACCGGAGAAGTAGATGGACGAATCTTTAATATAATCTTTCATGGCCTGTCTTTCCAGAGCAGAAAGATTATAAATCTGCCCCTTAGGCAGCTTAGCATTCGGGAGAAGTACAATGGGGCATCATACAGCCTATGAGGAGGGAGAGATTCACAACCGATTTCAGAAAATACATCCTCAAAATCTTGAATGCACACAGGCAATGATGGTGCATTGAAGATACATTAGTAGTAGACAGAGACATGCAAGATTCATAACATTTAGAGTCCCACTTAATCAAATCTGCTTTTACCCAATCAATAACGGGATTAAGTGTCTGCAACCATGGAATACCCAATATGACCTCAGAAGGCAAATATTCTACGATAAAGAAAAAGATTAGTTCAGTATGTAAGGTACCCACTTCAAAGTTACAGGCAGAGTGGAGAACTTGACCGACCCCTGAGAGAGAGGGGTATTATCACTATTGGATACTTTGACCGGGGTACTCAGCTGAACAAGGGGGATAGCCAATCTTTTTGCAACCTGGAAATCCAAGAAATTATCCGCAGAACCACAATCTACAAAAGCTTGGCCAGAAAAACAGATATTATAAAACCATACATTAACAGGCAAAAGTAAGTTAGAGAAAATGTGGGAAAAACCTGACTGCCCAGATTGCATTCCCGGGGATCATCTAGGCTCTGAAGTTTTCCAGAGCTGGACGTTTGGAACACATCTTGAGCATATCACCAGCGTCCCCACAATAGAAACACCGACCCCTGCATTTCCAAAAAGTCTCCGTTCTTGAAAAGACATTGGGTAAATTCACTTTAGGTTCAACCGGAGATGTGACTGGAACGACTGCTTGGGCCTGCGCAGTTTCATGATGTTAAATCCTTACGGCCAGACCATGTACCAGCTGAATCAAATTGTGCATCTGTTCCACCACGGCTTGTATAGGTTCCATCAAGGAAAAAAAAGATAAATTTAATGGCTTGTGATTATGTTATGGAATCACCAGTTGAGCAAATCCCAGGGTGTAAGTTTATGGAATTTCTAGGTGAGCGATTCCCCAAAGGCTGCTGGAGACCATCAGGAATGTGTGTGCAAATAAATCCGCAAATCAAAATCCATCACAACTCTGATCAACGGAATCTAAGGCTACTCTATGGTTTTCACCAGAGCCACTGCAAGGCAGGTTGGACCTTGCAGCATAGAACCCAGGTTGTTTTAACAGAGTTCGGTGTTGGCTAAGAGGTGCAATGCAGTCAATACCAGATCAGGTAACAAGACAGCCAGAGGGCAAACAGAAAGTCCAAATCACAAAGCTAGTGGATATCAGGGATTGCACAGGTCAAAACCAGCCGGGAGCAGAAAGTCCAAATCAGTAAGCAAAGGGTAATCCATAGACAAGTCGAGGTCCAGTTCCAAAAAGTGCAAATAGTCAAAGGTGCAGGGTATAGTCAGTAGCTTGATCAAACACATGGAGACAAGGAAAACCACAAGCAAAGAAAACGGAACCAACCCAGATTTAAATACTCCATGGAATAGGCTCAACAACTAAAACCAGAACAGCCCAGAAGCTAGACTAGTAGTCATGGCAATCTGAAAGGGTTAGACGTTTCCTAACATGGACAGAGCCCTAACCTGACCTCAACCCCATTCAAAACCTTTGGGAAGAACTGGAATGCCGATTGCGAGCCAGACCTTCTCGTCCAACATCAGTGCCTGACCTCACAAATGCTCTTTTGGCTGAATGGGCACAAATTTGCCTAGAGACACTCGAAAATATTGTGGAAAACATTCCCAGAAGAGTGGAGACTGTTATATTTGCAAAGGGGGGCTCGACTCCATATTAACGCTCATCATTTTGTAACTGGATGTTTAACGCGATTATATAGGTGTGAAGGTCATGTCCACACACTTTGGCCATATAGTGTATGTTAGCGTACATAGCAAAAGAGTGGACAGTTGAGGAAATGTTCTATAATGTTTCTGTCTGATGAGAAAAAATATTCACAGCCATAAAAGACTATATGGTTCTATGTTACAACTGCAAGTATAATCAAAGCTACTATTGATTTCATTTCCAAATTATTAATCAATTTCACAGCTGAAGAGCAATATTGTATTGCTCATCTCAAGCAGATCTTAACATCCCTCCCTCTGGCTATGCATCCAAGAGGTGATGAAGGACAAATCTATTATAGTATTATATCTATAAACTCAATTTTGCTACCGCTTCAGAACAATATTCAGCTGAACTTTATATATGATGTAAATCCGCATTTCCTTTTTAAGGTCTTTTGGAAATGATCCAGTAGTGACCTTTGGTTGCCTATCCTCTGCCATGTTTAAAGCAAATCTCCATGAACCACCTTATTGCGTCTGTATGAGATATAAAGTAAAAATATAATCAGAAAATGACATTCTTTAAATCAAGTTCCTATTATAAATATCCATTTTTTAAATTCTTGGTGGTGTTTTTCTTTTTATTGGTACTGACCACATTCCAGTTTTACACTGGCCACTAAAGCACACAAAATAGGTTGATGATACTGTTTTCTGAAGATCACTTAGCAGCTTTGCTGTATAGACTGGGACAGAATGAGGTGAGTTATATCATTATCATTAGTGGGTGCTCGAGCTCAGCTCAATTGTATAGCTGGAAGGCCTAAATAAGGCAGCATAGCAACACTGTACACATACAGTAGATGATGCTCTGTATGCAGCTCCCTTGTCTCTCCCTGGTCTCTGAGGGAGGGGGTTATACTCTATCACTTCCTGAAGATGAATAATTCATGACACTCTCTCTCATTTCACTCATTCATCGCGGCTGCTATAATGCACAAACTCTGCTATACTATCTATACAGACAATACAGGAAGGAAGTGTGTACCTCCAAAATGGTCACCCCTGGAAGCTTTTATAAAAAAAAAAAAAGTTACAACATAAAAAACAAACAACACATGCGTTATTCCTAATCTACTGCCTTACCGTACCTCTAACAAATTGCTTGTTGTTTGTAATTATATTATCGTCACTATACCTTAAATTATTGTTTTAGGCCCCATGCACACGACCGTAAAAATCGCCAGTAATTACGGATCGTAATTGCGGTCCGTAATTACGGGCACATTAATTTCTATGGCCGATGGACACCTTCCCGTATGTCTACGGGAGGGTGTCCGTGCCGTAGAAACCTGCCGAAAAAAATAGGACATGTCGTATTTTTTCATTTTACGGACCGAGCTCCTATACTTTATAATGGGAGCACGGCTCGTAAAAACGTTGTCCGTTGTCCACAGTCGTCCGCGGCCGGCCGTGCCCATAATTACGGGTCATAATTACAGGCATGGTCGTGTGCATGAAGCCTCCTTCTATGACTTCTTGTGTATTTGTGTTTTTTGCCTATGCACAACAGAGCTGCAGTGTAAAGCATAGGGGAGAAAGAGGCAACAGAAGATGGATCTCAGGTTACTTCACACTCCCCTTAGACAATGCAGCTATGCTGAAGTTGCTGTTCATAGCTTTTTCTATATTGGATCACAAGTCATGTATGAAGGAGAAAAAAAAAAATAGCAGGTAAGCATTACCCAAAGGCAGTGACTTATATATAATCTTTTTTAGAGTTTGTTGTAAAAAAATTTTTTATAACTTTTCTCATCATGCCATTTTTCACCTAACATAATCATACCTTCCAACTTTTGAATTCGGAAAAGAGGGACATTTTTAAGCCACGCCCCTAACCACGACTAATATCCCGCATCAACACATCAAATCATGGCCAGATCCTTCTTCAAATAACAAGATCATATTCTCACTGCGGATCTCTAGACTTACAAAAAAACTATGGATATCACAGATATTATGGATCCGGTTATATCGTCTTTATGTTACTTTTCCTAACTTGGGTATAACATTTGCTCATCACGGCGGCAGCAGCTGCAGGACAAACCAAAAGGCTGAGAACAATGAAAGTCAAGAGGGAGACCCTGTGGTTGATGACTTTTCAATTGACAGGTAGCAGAGTTACATGATGGGGATTTTTTTCTTTCCAGTTGTGTAACTCTGCTACAAGTCAATGGAAAATTCATCCACCAGAGCCCCCTTGTAGATCGCTCCACATACAGCCCCCCTGTAGATAGCGCCAGACACAGCCCCTGTAGATCGCTCCACACACAGCCCCCTGTAGATAGCTCCACACACAGCCCCCTGTACATAGTGCCACACACAGCCCCCCTGTAGATAGCACCGCACGCAGCCCCCTGTACATAGTGCCACACACAGCCCCCCAGTAGATAGCGCCACACACAGCCCCCCTGTAGATAGCGTCACACACAGCCCCCCTGAGGATAGCTCCACACACAGCCCCCTGTAGATAGCTCCACACACAGCCCCCTGTACATAGTGCCACACACAGCCCCCCAGTAGATAGCGCCACACACAGCCCCCCTGTAGATAGCGTCACACACAGCCCCCCTGTAGATAGCGCCACACACAGCCCCCTGTAGATAGCTCCACACACAACCCCCTGTAAATAGCTCCACACGCAGCCCCCTGTAGATAGTGCCTCACGCAGTCCCCCTGTAGATAGCGCCACATGCATCCCCCTTTAGATAGTGCCACACGCAGCTCCCCTGTAGATAACGCCACACGCAGCCCCCCTGTACATAGCTCCACACACAGCCCCTCTGTAGATAGCGCCACACAGCCCCCTCTTGTACATAGCGCCACAGACAGCCCCCTTTTGTACATAGCGCCACACAACCCCACCCCCTTGTATATAGCGCTACACAACCACCCTCCCCCTTGTACATAGTGGCACATAACCCCCCTTGTACATAGTTCCAGACAACCCCCTTATACTTTGTGCCACAATGCCGCCAGAGCGGAGAGCGGTAGAGGTAGCCTCTCTACGCTCTGCTTTGACGTCACTGACCGTCAGAAGAAGGCAGGAGTCTTGCAGCGGCGTTCTCACTGGTGTTAATGCCGGCCTGGGAGTGGACCAGTCCAGTCACCTGACCTGTCACCTTACCGGTGAAGTCAGATGACAGGTCAGGTGACTGGACTGGTCCTCTCCTGGGCTGGCATCGATCCCAGTCAGAACACCGCCGCAAGACTCCTGCCTTCTGATGCTGATCGCTGCTGCAGTCGTCTCACATGCAGGGCGCCTGTCAGCAGCGATCAGCTGTTTTGATACAGCTGCAGCGCCCAGCGGGACATTTTGCAGACCGCCCAGGACGGCGGGACATCGGTGAGAAACCGGGACCGTCCCACTGGATCCAGGACGGTTGGGAGCTATGCATAACTATTAAGCTAGTAGGCAAAGCAGATATGGGCCACTACGACTAAGGAGGCTTATCTTACCACAGAAGTAAGGTGCAGTTAGTGATAACTATGGATGATGGAAAGGGTGTGCAAAATTGAAGGGGGGCACCATTTCAAGTTTTGTTATGGAACCTCAATCTTTCTTGGAACGCTGCTGCTGCTGTGTGATTATCCTTCTACTGCAGCATTGGTATAGGCATTCAACCTGCACAGTGAAATGTGCTGTTTATATCGTGTGCATGGTGACATTTTTGTATGTGTTATTCTGCACTGTGATATCACTGTGTGCATTATTCCTGCTCTGTGACATCATTGTGTGCATTATTCCTGTGCTGTAACTTTACTGAGTAGACTATTTTTGCACTGTGAAATATCTGTGTGAATTACCTCTGTACTGTGACATCACTGAATGCAATTTCCTTATTATGTGACATCACTGTGTTCATTTTCCTATTAATGTGACATCACTGTGCACATTAGCCCACTACTGAGACATCACTAAGTGTATGTATCCTGGTCTGTAACTTTGTGTTTATTATCCGACTACTGTGCCATTACAGTGTGTATTACCTATATTCTGTGACATCACTGTGTGCACTATCACTGTACTGTGACATCATTTTGTGCCTTATCCCTAGACTGTAACATCACTGAGAGCGTTATCCCTGTGTTTTAGGAAAAAAAAAATCACAGAAAATAATCCTGAACTTTTCATGTTCTGAGCTCACTTCTGAAGGTAGTCTTGGTGAAATGGGAATTTCTTCCAAGTTTTTTCTATGGGGCCCCATGGTTACAAAAGGTGTGGAAAGCAGCAGGGCAAGAAGGTGGACACCTTGCAGGACTGTTGCAGAGAAAATTAAAATGTAGCAGGAGTTATAGTGCCAAAACTTACAATTTTACTTTCAATTTAAATTATATACAATTCTTGCAGGCGCTAAGAGTGCACTTGGCCTCAAACAATTTAAAATTTTTCCAACTTTGGGAGTCACGAACTTAGGTATGGCTCAGGCTTGTAAGATGGCTGACTATTTTTTGTGTGACCAGCACCCCTCCTAGAGGCAAGGACTATCTGCCTTGGGCATAGTAGAACTCATGATGGGCTTTGTCCCCAGTAGGCCTCAAGATGTTGGCCACTACTGCGTTTCTTCCTAATGACCCACGAGATGGTGGCTGCTGGCTGCTCTGTAAAAGACCCTGCAAGCCTCAAAATGGACTGACCCTCAATCCTTATTCTTTCACTTATGCTGGCCACTGACCGGTCACCTCTCTGACTGTCCCCACTCACTCTTCAATACTACCAGCCCAGCTATCCTTACAGTTTGGCCTCCCACAACACCCCTACTTGCTCTTCAGGACCTATTGCCACACCCGAACCAGCGATGGATAGTGACGTAGAACGATCCTCACTAGTCCAACATAGGCTTACTCAGGTCCAGCTCCTCACAGTTGGTCTCTCTCCTTCCGCTTCCTCAGTAGTTTTTTTCCACTTCCCCACTTGCAGCAACAGCTCTCTCTCTCTCTCTCTCTTGGTAATGCCGAGCTCAGGTCGGGCCAACTTCCTCCCAACACTGAACACTTTTTCACAGGCTCACCCCCGCTTAGTTCCCTAAGCGCCACCCCCAAGTGTGATGGCGCACGCACATTTATATGTCCCCATCACCCTGTCATAGAACATAACATGCCGTCTTAATATGGCGCCCGGACCGCACAACCCGACGCCCTAAATTTAGATGTGAACAAGTCAAGCATCTTGCCTTAACTTATCAAAAATGTCAATAAACGCAACAGGATGCAGTATGTACACAACATTCGCCGGATCAGCCACCCTCTTCTCCAATGTAGCATATCGCAGCATGTCTACTCCCATCATTGCCAGACAGTAGACAATTTCACCACCGCACAAGTGCCACCAAGTGGAGGGATAAAGAAGACAGCAACAACAACAACATAGCAGTTCAACAACACTTTACTGATGATGAAATTACATTGCCACGAGGGGCCTGAAATACAATCACAACAGTAAATACAACGTATCATATCATTACTAGCAGGCAGCGACGATTCTGGATTTTCTGCTGCATGAGGTGAAAATTGAAATGGCGCCCCACAGATCTTGATTGACATCTCCATGGCTGTTCTAGATCACTAGCAGCCTCACGAAAAAACTCATATCACCTGTTATCTCGCTGCAGATCATACAGTGACTACAGTACTGATTAGAGGCAGCATAAACATTTACATTAAGTGACTCACAGGTGACGTCTCCTCCCGGGTCCAGACCTCTATGATGACTTCTCCCAGCCATGGCCCATTTCTGCAGTTTTCCACTCAGATGTCTTCAGCTTCTCACTTTTCTTTTTTCTTTTTTAAACTCTTTATTTGGTAAGAAAAATGCATGAGTAAAAAGTGAATTTTCAAATATGTGGGAGTAAGTTTGGCTACGCAGAGCAATAATATCAATAGTAGTAATAAACAGCTTAATGTAGAATGAAAGATAAGTATATTAGCTCATTTATTTTGATGTACTATTGGGTAATCATGTCTAAATAAACGAAAGTCATTATAAACATTAAAAAACAGGAGGAATTCTCCAGCTCACCAACAGCATGTCTCAGTTCAGACTGCGCTCGGATCCTTAGTGGAGGAAAGGGAAAGGAAGAAGCCTTTAAACCAGTGCTAGGGTATCTTAAAAGGAAACAGTGTTCCAAGTTTATTCCAAACAAGATTAAAATACCAATGTGCACAGGGGTGGTTGCAGTATAAATTGGCCTACGCGTTTCGGACAACGCTCTTGTCCTTATTCATGGCTTGTGTCAAATGATAATGCAGCATGCCGTAGTTTATATCCGGTCAGTGGAAGACGAAGTGCAATTATGTAACATAGGTGATAAACCGGAAGTCCACCAAAGACCAGAGCGTTACCAAGGTATGGGAGACAAGTCAATATATATATATATATATATATATGTAAAAATATATCAATTCCTTTGTTACAACCTGTTTGTATTGGAGGATATGTAGTAATAAAAGAAAATATATTAACTTTATTGTGTTATATGTAGAATCGGGATCAAGTCTAAGACCGGATATAAACAAAATGACAGCTGCATAGCAAATGACACCGCTCAAAAATCTATTAAAAACAAACATATTGTATAAAGACTTTACATTTAGAATTACAATTAAAAAATTGCAAATACTGGTTGGAAAATAATCTAGATATAGCATCAATTAATAACAGGTGATGCACTAAGTTCCACCATTATTCAGAATACAACAGTTGTCATATTTCATAACCCTGCTCTATATGCTCGCTATTAATAAAGGTATCTATCTAATATTGTTGCACTCCTATTTTGATGTTATTCGTTCTATGTAATAACCTTTTAGTGGTTTATATTCGACATTAGTTATCGTCTGTGGAATTCTTAGGTATATGTTTTTTTGCCAAGTGAATGGATAACACAGGGGTGTAACTAGGGGGGGGGGGGAGAGCAGACAGGGCATGTGCCCCAGGCGCAACTTAGAGGCTGGCGCCAGCGCCACCTCCTCCTGCACTATAATTGTACCTGCGTCTATAGCACACAGATACAATTAGAAGCAATGAATGGCCGGGTACGTTCCATGCACGGCCATTCAGCTCTTTTCTACGAGTGAAGCGGTATGGCGCCTCCGTCGTTGAAAGGCACTGACTGACAGGGAAAGTCATTCTGCCCAGCCAATCAGCGCCTTTCATAGACGCTTCGTTCAACCCCAGGAGACCTGCGCAGAAGAGAGCAGGTCTCCATTGCTGTCGGCCGGCGTGGGAGCGGGATTAAGGTGAGTTTGAATAGTTTGTTGTTTTATTGTTATAAAAAAGTGTGCGGCTTTATCTACAGGGGGGGCTTTATCTACAAGGGGGGCTTTATCTACAGGGATGGCTTTATCTACAGGGGGGCTTTATCTACAGGCGGGGCTTTATCTACGGGTGGGGGCTTTATCTACAGGGGGCTTTATCTACAGGGGGGCTTTATCTACGTGGGGGCTCTAACTACAGGGGGGGGCTATATACTGGGGTGGGCTATCTATGGAGCACCATGTACAGGGGTGGGCTATATCTACAGGGGGCTATATACAGGGGTGGGCTATCTATGGAGCACTATATACAGGGGTGGGCTATATCTACAGGGGGCTATATACAGGGTGGGCTATCTGTGGAGCACTATAGGGGGAGCTATTTGTGGGACACTATAAACAGGGGTGGGCTATATGGGGGCACTATCTACAGGGGGCTCTATGGCAGACACTATCTACATGGGGCACAGTGTGTGTGTGTGGGACACGGTGTATGGTGCTATTATAATTAGAGGTGCAGTGTATGGCGCTATTATATTTAGGGGCGTAGTGTGTGGTATAATGAGAACTTTATCTTTGTTTATAGGTGTAGAAATGTTGGAAAAGTGAGAAGCTGAAGACATCTGAGCGGCAAACGGGCTGTGACCGGGAGAAGTCATCATAGAGGTCTGGACCGGATGGAGAAAAAGAACTAGAATCTGAGACATCACCGGTGAGTCACTTAATGTAAATGTTTATTCTGCGTCTAATCAGTAATGTAGTCACTGTATGATCTGCAGTGAGATGATGGGAGGTATGATTATGATATAATTTATTTTTTATGAAACAGCATCTCCCAGCATATCCTTACCATTGTTCGGGCCATGCTGGGAGCTGTAGTTTTACGCCGTACACACCTATACGGCAGGGGTTGCACTACATTGAGCTGTATTTGTGCTGGTGTTGTATATATGTGCTGCGCTTGGTTCTGGTGCTCTATATATGTACTGAGCTTGGTTCTGGTGTTGTTTATAGAACTATATTGCTTGTAAAATGTACAAATGTTTTTATGCTCGAGTTACATAAAAAGAAATGTGGAAAAGAAATGACACGTCATTGATTGGTAGAGAAAACAAACACGGCGAGGGGGAAGGAGATGTCGGGAAAGAGGTTGGGGCGTGGGGGCGCCAAACTGAATCTTTGCCCCGGGTGCTGGAGAACCTAGTTACGCCTCTGGGATAACATGTAACCTTTATTAGGAAATGCAAATAAATGTTGATGTACAATCAGTAATGAAACATAAGTTCCCTGTGCAAATTCAGGCCCGCTGGATATCTGTTTTTTAGGCCATAGATCCAAAAGGCCTCCCTGTCAAGGAGAATGTGCCTCTGGTTACCCCCTCTAGTGGGCCTGTTAACCCTTTCAATGGCATAAGATAAATAACAAAATATTTTTGTAGATCAGGCCGTCACGGATTTGGCAATACCAATTATGTATAGTTTATTTGTTTATTTATTTATTTTAATTAATAATAAAGGACTAATAATGGAAAAGGGTGATTTTTACTTTTTATTACTTTTAAAACGTTTATTTTTTTACACAACTTTTTTTACTTTGTCCCACTAGGGGGCTTGAGGGCAGGAGGCCCTGATAGCAATTCTAATGTGTAGTGCAGTGTATTAGAGCTGACAGCTACTCGCTGACAGCAAGCATAGTGTGTCCTGATTTTGTCAGGACCCACTAGGCTTCTGTAGATGGCATAGCCAGAGGCCATTATTAGGCCTCCGGTTGCCATAGCAACCATCGCCGCCCGCTATCATGTAGCCCCTAAGAAGCCGCAATCGCTATTGAACGCAGCTTCTAAGCGGTTAATCAGCGGGGGCACCGCGATCGGTCCCCACTGAAGGAGCTGCAGCAACTGCAGTATGAGAAAGCCGTTGGCACAGCTCCTGTATGTGCCGGAAGGACGGCCGAAATGGACAATGACGCACTATTCTGTGAGGTCATGCTGTGCTGTGATTTAGTCCCACAGAAACTTTACAGAAGTGTCGGGAGTGTGAATAGACATCGCGTCCTGCCTGGAGGTGTCTATTCACGCTCAAGACACTTCGGTAAAGTTAATGTGGGAGTATGTGACTGCACAGCGTGAACTTGCGAGATCACGCTGTGCTGCGAGTACTGCTAAAAATGAATGAAGAGAAGTGTATGACGCTGATTGGTCAGCGTCATACATTTCTCTTTACAACGCCCAGTTGGTAAAAAGGTAAAAAACGCCCAGTTGTCTATTAAGAAATTAAATTAGCATAAATCTAAAATTGTGCATAACTTGCTCAAAAATTATAATTTTTTAAAATAAAAACAACTGTTGTTATCTACAATACAGCGCCGATCAGATTATCTAGAAGATAGGGCACTTATAGTCTGGTTACAGAACCTCTTTAAGCTCTATTCTTTTCCAGTGGGACTGTGCCACTGGGCAGAACCACCATACGTGGGCCATAGTGCCTCTTTCTCCACAATTTCTAAAGCAGGTATGAGGCCAATCTGTCAAGCTCCTCACTTTTCAAACATTTCTGCACCTATAATCGAAGATAAAATTCTCATGGTACCCCTAAATATAATAGCGCCATACACTGCACCTCTAATTATAATAGCACCATACACTGTGTCCCTGATTATAATAGTACCATGCACTGTGTCCCACACACACAGTGCCCCCTGTAGACAGTGCCCCCATAGAGCCCCCTATATATAGTGCCCCCTGTAGACAGTGACCCTCATAGACCCCCCTGTAGACTGTGCTCCACATATAGCCTTCACATATAGCCCCCCTGTAGATAGTGCTCCACATATAGCCACCATCCCCTGTAGATAATGCTCCACATATTGCCTCCACATACAGCAACCAATGTAAATAGTGCTCCACATATACCCCTACATATAGCCCCCACCCCCTGTAGATAGTGCTCTACATATAGCCCCCCTGTAGATAGTGCTCCACATATAGCCCCCACCCCCTGTAAATAATGCCCAGATATAGCCTCCACATACAGCCACCCTGTAGATAGCGCTCCATATATAGCCCCTCACACTTTTAACAGAAAGTAAAACCCTTTACATACTCACCAAAATCCTTTCCTGTGCCATCCAATTGCAATCTAGGCCTGCTCTCTACTGAGCATGTCTGCTGACGTCATCACGCCACTTGTGTTTTTAAAAGGCGCTGAGTGGCAGGGCAAGTCATTCTGCCCAGCCAATCAGCGCCTTTCAACGTTGATTGGTAGGCTGCCTTGCTCTGTCATTCAATGACACAAGCGGCGCAATGACGACATCGCGCTGCTTACGTCATTGAAAGGCGTTGAATAGCGGGACACGTTCTGTCCCCTGCTATTCAGTGCTTATGCATGTAATTGTATCTGCGTCCTATAGACGCAGGTACAATTATAGTGCAGGAGGTAGTGGCGGCGGCAGGTTTTAGTGGCGCCGCTGCCCCCTCAGAGAGCAGAGGTTGTTCTAGCCTTTTTGCTGCCTGATGTAAAAAGTGAAATGGTGTCCCCCCCCCATAATGCTGCCCCCAGGAGAAATAGAATGGTACAGCCTTATCTCACAGTGTATATGAAGTTCTTGCAATATTTCAGTTGAAATTTCTTTAGAATTTTTAAAATTCAAAATAATAGAATAGAATTGAAATGGCGTTTACGATTCTAAAAACCCAGTAGACCATACAGATTAGTAAAGGCCAAGAAAATGTTCGTTCTCACTTTAATTTACGCAAATATTTTATTCTCATCACAGTCGCCATCTATCATTTAATCAGTTAAAAACTTCCTTTATGGAATTGTAGTTTCATTATTTTGTTTGGCTTTGCCAAATTACTTGAAAGGTCACAGCACTTAGTTTTTGTCAAGATTTTGAAGACCTGATAAATGGCAGCATTTTAATGAATGCATCATTTATGTATCTTCTGTTATACTGGGATGTACATAGAATAGAAAATAAGAATCTAAAAATAAAAAAAAACCACAAAAATATATGCATAGCAACAAGATATATATAATGTGTAAGATAATATAACAATGTCAATACTGATTGTTAGATCCATGATGCAAAGTTTCTAAACCTCTTCTACAGGAGCAGACTAAGGCTCTGTTCACATAAGCGTCCTGAATTTGTTTTTGAGCAGATTTTACTGAGTCCCAAATGAACCCATTGACTTATAATGGGACTGTCCGGTTTCTGGCATTTTTTCCATGGCAAGAATAGTGCTGTACCTCTAGGAATTCCCTTGATGGAAAGGGAAAAGACAATAATCTTAACAGAGAATAAAATTGGCCAATAGCATAAAGATTTTCCTGTCACAATTCAAGCTCCTGGTTACACCCTGAATCACATTGACTACTTGGACTCTTTGAACTGGACTTCGGCTATGTCTTTGGATTTACCCTCTGCTCGCTTATTTGGATATGCTGCTTACAGCTAGTTTCGACCTCTGCAACTGCTAGTATTCTTCTGTTTTGTGATTTGGACTTTTAGTCTCTCCTGGTTTGAACACTGCTTGTTGATCAACGCGCTGGCTTTCTGGTTATCCAACTGGTATTGCCTGCAAGTGCGACTCCTGTCCAACACCTTATTCTGTAAAAGCAACCTGGGTTCTGTGCAGCCAAATCCAACCTGCCTTGTGGTGGGCTCGGGTGAAGTTCATAGAGCAGCCTTAGACTCTGCTGACCAGAGCAGTGATGGACTTGAGGTAGCTGGTTTACTTGTACGCTTGATACAGACAGTCTCTAGCTGCGTTTGGGGAATTGCTCTCATAGCAATTCCATAAACTTTCACTCTGGGGAATTGCTCAAGTAGGGATCCCTTGACAAGATGTGAAGTCAGATGAAATGGCCTATTTCGACCCTTTTGGGCTTTTGACCCTTTGTAAATTTTACACAATGGCCGATGACTGACTGATGTCTAGCGAAAAGGTGATCGATCATGTTGGATCTTTTTGACCAGTCATTGTTTGAAACTAAAACATGTCCCTGATCTGCACTTTCAGTCTGGCTTGTTAATGGTGGGATCATTTGTTAAAACGATCCAAGGTATGATTTATCGCCCAGATGGTGGCCAATCATAATCTATTACGGCCAGCTAATAGAATTATCTGGACAATATTGTTTCCACACTACAATCCCAATGATATTGGTGATCTTTAGACTCATTAGATTTTTAAGCAGTTCAGAAAAACTTTCTGGCAGATGAAACAGAATTTTATAGATCCGTTTTTATCAATTTAGAACAATATTGGTCTGTGTGTAATTACAGCAAGGAAATAAGGGTCAATAAGGAATCCTCTCCATTCACATCTAGAGCAAAAGCAAAAAAAAAAGTAACAGTTTTTTGAGGTCTGGTAACTGGAAACCAGCTTTGTATGTAACTGCAGAAAAAAATCACATAGCCCAGCATTTCATGTACAGTGACTGTGAAATATTGTTGTTTAAAGGAAAGTATTCCACTTAAGGGATTGCGTTATCAGGACAACACCTTTCTGAATGGAAACCGGCGCAGCGTTCAACTTCCGGCCAGAAATTAGCCCTGCAGATGCATTACATGGCAACAATGTAAATAAATGGCTGTCCATGTAATGCATAAACTGCCAGGACTGCCAGAGTGGGAGCTGCTCTTAAAGTGATTTTACGCGGCCCGATACCGGCCAAACAATGAGCGCTGATCAACAATACAGCATGTTGACTGGTTCTTGTTAGCTCTATTCAGAAGGACCAACGATCGATAATGCATGGGGACGAACGATGCTTAATACGATAGTTTGTTCCCATGTATTTGTATCATGTCGCACCTAATTTCCCAGGGAGATGGGCTGCCGACTAGCGACCATTTTTCTGGCCACATAAAAGTTACAATAAGCCAATGAACGAGCGTTTGCTTGTTCATCTACTGATCGTTTCCCTGTTTGCACAGGGCAACGATCGGGAGCGGGCGTTCGTATGAATGCTTGTCTGCCCCATCATTGGCCGCCTAAAACAGCCTTTACAGAGTGTCTCTTTGTTATTGCTCATAGTGGGCGCCCTGAGCATAGCCCCCAACCCTCTATTACCTCCATGTACCCTAACAGGAAATACAGTATAGACAAGGGTTGTCTTCATGAGACAACCCCTTTAACAAATATGGTCACAATACCAAGGAAACTAGTGCACTACATCACGGGAGAGTAAGCGGTTAATACATCCCCATAATTATGCTGCATTTATATAAAAAATGATTTTTCATTAAAGGTAAAATATTTTATTTTCAACATAAACATGTAAAACAACAGCCATAACTGAGCCGAATCAGAACACACATTGATTAGTGAGGCTTTATTTCTGCTGTATAACAAGATGATCTTTTCAGTTTCGGAAAGAAGAACACAGAGTCAGTGTGATGAAAAAGAAATTAAATCTGTAGCCGACCAGGGTGAAGTTCACTGATGGTTGGTTGGTCACCCTGAGGGGAATGATATGTGAGCAGGAGCGATGATAAATTGGTTTTGCTTAAGCTATCATTATATGGGGAATGTTTATGGACCTTGGTATTTATAACACTTAAAGTTGATTGAGTAATGTGAGTCGCCTTTGGAGTCCCTTTTGGTCAGCAGAGGTGACAAGCCTTGACAGCCGACATGAAGGTATTACTGCAGCAAGTCTGTTCTAGGATGCTCTGATAATCTTAGGCAATCTGCTGCCTGTTCTACTGTGTAATGATTTCCATAGACTTCCTTCCACATCACTCATACATCAAAGTAAATATATATAGCTGGAAATGTACCTGTGCAACTTTCTGTTCTTTCAGTCCATAGGCAACATTCACAAGGACGTGTGCTGCAACAAATATATATACACATGTAGGCATGGCCAACTGTAGGTTTATGTGGGCCCTTAGGCAACTGTCTACCACTGTTGACCCCACGCCTCATCAGACAACAATTACTTCAAAACAGGAGTCGTGTAGGTTACTATGGGGCCAGCTGTCCCCAGAGACAGGGATGTGCGGCAAAGGAAAACTTGTCACGGAAAGCACGTTACCAAATTATCTTCAGACAATTTTGACGGGCCGCTTCTCCGGCTATCTGAAGGGCTTTTCCCATGAACAATAATAAAACGTGGTAAAGTGGTGCCCAGTGGTGGATTAAGTAGACCATGGGCCCAGGGTTGTTACCCAAACTTGGGCCCCCCTTCCGTACCACCGCCCTGCCGCGCCGTAACTATTTTTAAAACTACCCTTTTGGGCAAGCATTAACAAATGGGTGTTACGATTTTTGCGACGTTTTTTTTTTATGTAGACAATGCAGGTTTCTTTTTTTATCGTTTTTATACACATCGTTTTTTGCTATTTTAGAATTTTTATTCATAAAGTTTGAAAATAATAGTAGAAAAATAAGCTTTTTTACGTTTCAGCTATTTTTTTTTGGTAATAACATAGTTTTACCCTAAAATAGACCTTTCATTTGTAATCGTCATTGTCTACCGTAAATTTTAATATATTACTTGTCTATATTAGGGTAATTGGGTCAGCGCTAGCGTTACAACAATGATTGGCGGGGGGAACGTTTGTTTTTGGGGTGGGTATTTTATGTGTATTTATTATTAAATTTTTTTTGCACTTTACTTTATCATTTTTTTATTACTATGGTCTGTCCCTCAAAGGTCAAAAAAGACCTTTGGGGAACTTTATATATTTTTTTCTTTCTTTTACACCATGTTTTTCCACTGTAACTGGGGCTGCACAGCAGCCCCAGTTACAGGGGAAATCAGCCCTCTCATAGTGACGATTGTCACTAATAGGGCTGTGCTGGGTCTAGTAAGACCCAGCAACAGTCTGTCACTAACGGCACCCGGCGATCATGTGACCAGTCACATGATCACCGGGAGGTATAGAGACAGCGCCACTGCTGCTGTCTCTATTCCTATACACAGCGTTCATTGAGCGCTGTGCAAAAAGACATCGGAGAAGACAGAAGCAGCGAAAGCTGCTTCTATCTTCTCCTCAGGGTCCCCGGCAGTCACTGACAGCTGGAGACCCGACATTCAGCTGCCCTATCGCGCGGGCAGCAAGTTAAAACCCAAGTCGTAAAAAGTCTATGGCTCGGGTTTTAAGGACCCTGACCGCTGGCCGTAAAAATACAGCCAGTGGTCGGGAACCAGTTAATGTTAGTTGGGCAGGAGGATAAACCGGCAGCCAGTACTAACCTCAGCGACTGTGACCGCCCGCCCGGCTCTTCTCTTCCAGCTTCTCTTCCAGCTTTGGAGTAACAGAACAGCTGTCCGTCGCTGTTCTGTTACTCAATGGCGGCGCCCGCAGTGTTAGATAGGCGTGTCCTAAGCACTAGCAGACGTGCTTAATGCATGCTACCTACCCCTATCCCGGACAATTCCCTGCTCTTTCTCTCCATCTCCGTAGCGGCAGTTAGCAGCGCTAGCGCGCTGAATAGTTTTATTGTGTGGTTCGGGCTGCCATGGGCCCCCTGGGAGCCTCGGGCCCCGGGCGGCCGCCCGAACCGCCCATATGATAATCTGCCACTGGTGGTGCCCACACTGCCTGGTATTTATGACCTGTGCAATTAAATGACTAAATCCTGGTGATTAGGGGCATCATCTCTTCAATTCCATTCATTATTTTTGATGATAGTGTCATCAAAACAATGATTTGGAGCAATCTCGTAATATACTTTGCTCCATTCCTTTAGTATAGGGCACCATTGCTTTGTTCAGCACAGTCACATCAGTGGCGTAACTACCGCGGTAGCAGCAGTAGCAGCTGCTACGGGGCCCGGGGCTTGAGGGGGCCCGTGCCGCCAGCCGACACGCCCACCCAAATGCCCGGTGGCGCCGCTAGCAGCCGTTGCTACAGCGGTAGCGCCGCTACTGTGGGGCCCGCGCCGCCGAGCCTTACACAGGCCCTCTCATCATGCCTGTAGGCAGTGGCGTAACTACCGCGGTAGCAGCAGTAGCAGCTGCTACGGGGCCCGGGGCTTGAGGGGGCCCGTGCCGCCAGCCGACACGCCCACCCAAATGCCCGGTGGCGCCGCTAGCAGCCGTTGCTACAGCGGTAGCGCCGCTACTGTGGGGCCCGCGCCGCCGAGCCTTACACAGGCCCTCTCATCATGCCTGTAGGTGTCGCTAGCACCGGAGGGGGCCCCGGTGCTAGCGGCAGCCAAATACATGTGTTAGCACTGAATGGCCGGGCATGTTCCGTGCCTGACCATCCAGTGCCTTACAATTACACTGATTGGCTAGCGGCGCGATGACATCATCGCGCCGCTTCCATGTTTGGAAGGTGCTGATTGGCGGGGCAAGTCATTCTGCCCCGCCAATCAGCGTCATTGAAGGACGCTCATTCAGCTCCTGCAGACATGCTCAGAAGAGAGCATGTCTGCATCGCCAGTGAACAGCGTGGGAACGGGATCATGTGAGTATGGCAATTTATTTATTTTTTTCTTCAAAAATGTGAATAGCATTATCTATAATGGGGGGGGGGGGGTCATCTTTATGTGGGCTATTATATATAGGGGGTCTATATGTGGGGCAGTAGCATACTGGGGGTCTATATGTGGGGCAGTAGCTACAGGGGGGTCTATATGTGTGGGTGTGGGCCACTATATACAGGGGGCTCTATATGTGGGCCATTATATACAGGGGGCTCTATATGTGGGCCATTATCTACAGGGGGGGTCTATATGTGGGCCACTATATACAGGGGGGTCTATATGTGGGGCACTAGCTACAGGGGAGGTCTGTATGTGGGGATGTGGGCCACTATCTACAGGGGGTTCTATATGTGGGGCAGTATATGTGAGATACTATACAAGGGTGGGCTATATGTAGAGCACTATCTATAGGGGAGCTATTTTTTAGGGTACTTTCTATAGGGGTGGGCTATGTGTGGGACACTATATACAGGGGTGGGTTACCTGTGGGGCACTAGCAACAGGGTGGCTATATGTAGTGCACAGTCTACAGGGGTGGGCTATATGTGGGACACTATATACAGGGGGAGCTATATGTGAGACACTATCTACAGAGGTGGGCTATACGTGGAGCACTAACTATAGGGGAAGCTATATGTAGGGCAGCACGGTGGCTCAGTGGTTAGCACTATTGCCTTGCAGCTCTGGAGTCCATATGTGGGCACTATCTACACGGGGCACGGTGTGTGTGTGTGTGTGTGACAGTTATATTTAGAGGTGTTGAGAATTTTAACTTTGTTTATAGGTGCAGAAATGTTTTAAAAGTGAGAAGCTGAAGACATCTGAGCGGAAAACTGCAGAAATGGGTCATGGCCGGGAGAAATCCATCATAGATGTCTGAACCGGAGGGAGAAGAAAAGAACTAGAATCTGAGATGTCACCGGTGAGTCACTTAATGTAAATTAATCTGCCTCTAATCAGTATTGTAGTCACTGTATGATCTGCAGCGAGATGATGGGTGGTATGATTTTTTTTGTGAAACGGCATCTCCCAGCATATCCTTACCATTGTTCCGGCCATGCTGGGAGCTGTAGTTTTACGCCGTACAAACCTATACGCAGTGGCGTAACTACCGCTATAGCAGCCGTAGCGACTTCTACGGGGCCTGCAGCATGAGGGGGCCCGTGCCACCCGCCGGCACGGCCCCCTCCCATGGCCGCAGGCTCCGCTAGCAGCCGCTATGGCTGCTACAGCGCGACGCCACTGAAGGGGTTGTTCCTACAAAAGACATGCATCCCCTAACCACAGGATAGGGGATACATGTGGGATCGCTGGGACGCCCAGCGATGAGGAGAACGGGGGACCGAAAGTCCCCCCTAAGTTCTCCATGACAAACCTCTGACTTCCGGGGTCTGTGTCGGCAGCTCCGTAGAAATGAATGAAGCACCGGTTGTGCTTGTGCGCATGCGTGACCAGCGCTGCTTTCATTTTTATTGAACTGCGCAGACGCCGGAAGTCAGAGGTTTGTCATGGAGAACTTCGGGGGACTTTCGGTCCCCCGTTCTCCTTATCGCTGCCAGCGATCACTCATGTATCCCCTGTCCTGTGGATAGGGGATGCATGTCTTTTGTAGGACAAACTATAGGCCGTTTTTTTTTTGGGGGGGGGCTTATATGGTGTTATCTACAGAGGGGGCTGTATGGTGTTATCTACAGGGGGCTGTGTATGGTGCTATCTATAGGGGGGCGCTGTGTGGTGGAATCTATAGGGAGGCACTATCTACAAGGGGGGGGGGGTTGTGTGATACCCAGCAGAGGGGGGGCCCCAGTCAAAAGTTTGCTATGGGGCCCAGTCTTTCCTAGTTACGCCCCTGAGTCACATGTAGAAATCTTGAATAGCAGGCTGATCCACATGTGGCTCCTATAAGGTCAATATGAGCCATGTATAATTGTATAGCGATAGATTCTCTAGTGGTGACCACGGACAGCTGAGATCCTTTGAACCTCTTGCTGTTGCTTCCATAGCTCCACAGGTTTTTTTCTGCCGTTATGTCTGTACACGACCGCGTTGGTTTTGCTTTCCGCAAGTTCACGGGCCTGTAACGGTCCATCGGACCACAAAAAAACCTTGTTGTGCATCCATGTGCCGTCCGGACTCATAGATCTACAACAATTCACCAATATTGCTGATTCCGCAATAGCGGGTCGTAAAATGACTAGACTTGAGTTTTTGCGGTCCGTAATTGCGGCCCCCATACCGATCCATGTAAATAGCTGTCGTGTGCATGGGGCCATAGAAAAGAATGGGTCCACAATTTATCCGAAAATATGCCGATAAATTGCGGCCGCAAAAATACACTGGTCGATAAAGTCAAACCTATAATCCTACTGTGCTGATCCAGAGGAAGGAAAAAAAAACCCATGGGGTGGATGGTAATTTTCTTATTATGGGAAAAATTTGACTGGCTCCAAATATGGCAATTAGAATAAATCCTTGGATCAACGTCCCATCTCTAGAATACTGTACTCATAACTTGTAATATTATATTTTTCAAGGAAGGCATCAGGGCCCATTTTGAACATGCTCAATGAATCAACCATCACAACATCTGCTCCGAGAAGGTACGGATTCTTTTTGCGAAGATCCAGCTGGATCAGCCAACTAAAACACTACTCTGTACTGATGAGGAGCAACCACTCTGAAACAGAGCTGTCTACAGATGGGTGTCTCTGGTTTGGCTATAAACTGAGTCATGTTTTAAGACTATAAGGGGTAGTCACCTATAGTTTACACTGGCGGGACAGTTTTCTTCCTTCCAGACAAGAGCTATTTTGCACACTTCCTCTATAACATAACTTGCACTTTTGTTTTGTTGATGGGACCATTATTGTCCAGTGACTAAATAAGCTTTCTTCTCTCTACAAGTATGAATTGCAAACCTAAGTCTGGATCTACCCAAAACAGTTTGCCAGGCATCGTGTGATGGTGGCAGCAACTTTATCTACTATCTACAGAAAGTTTTCAAAATTTTTTTCATCTGTGGGGCCATGGCTGATGTGCTGTACGGTCTCTATCCTATATTTTTCTCATGTCTTCTCGAAAGAGAAAGTAGAGGCATCACCACCACAATTCACGAGTCAGGACTAAATCAAGGTCTGCAAAGGCCCCTAAGCAAGGCCCCATTTTGCAAGGGAGGGGAGGGAGTCTAGGTTCAATGAAAGCGGTAGAGCTACAATATACTAAAACATTACAAACCGTAGCACAGTCACAGTAATAATTTTTAAAAAACTATTAGAAATTCACAAACAACAGTACCATGCAGTGTTGAAATAATACCGCCATATGATGCAAGGAATATTTAACCACAATGCCCTAATATGACCTAATACTGGCACTATACAATGCTCAGTTAGCAGTACCCAGGTCCGAGATTTTTAAGTGGAGGTCTGAGAACATTTGCCCGTTTCACCCTCCACTAGCTCACTGCTATATGTTTTACCTAGAGGCCCAGGAGTCCATCCACACTTGGAAATCTACTGCAGGTTTAGGATTCTTCTCTGTCAAAAAAAAAAGGATGGGTACCTAAAACCCAAGGTACAGTGAATGATTTGAGCTTTGTGAGTACTTTGAGGTTATTTCTCTCTGTATGGGGTACGTGGCTTAGAAATACTAGACCATGTATTGATTACTCCGGTCTGAAGAAGATCACAAGATCACACAGAACTGTTATTCAATATTTAATAATATTAATTACAATGATGTAAATCTACAAATTAATTATTTGTAACTACAAATAATAACAAAAAAAAGTGAGGTCCCCTTTTAAAGATTTTTCCCAGAATCAAAAATTATGACCATTTCACGGGATAGTAAACCTACAAGAAACCTCAAACAAAAGAACAAGGGAGTCCCCACCAAACAGTAAAACAACCTATAAGCATAAAAGCACAGGGAACATAGCACCCAAATGGAATATGAGAATATATAACTACCACGTATTGTCAAAAATAGAAATCTTTATTAATAATTAGCAACAATACATGGTATCAAATAAGCATATATAAATGAGCTCAGTACAACAGGTCATATACGAAGAGCAGCATCAGTAGGTATAGATGTAAATATACCCAGAGGTGAACAGAACAACCCATCTCAGACAAGACGTCCCATGCCCTACCTCACCATAAAATATGAAACATATGTTGCTAAACAACAGTGGCCAAATAGCCAGATGTGAGACTTCTAGGTATGCAGGATAAATTATGAACATGCATAAGTCAAAAACCTAAATGCAGCAATGTCAATGTAAGTTAGAAATTATAAAGCTAAATGAATCACCAAAAATGAGAAACCGTACCCAAACACATGGTAGAGGGAGGAGGGCACGTCAGGAGATGTGGCACAGAAAAAACACCTCGATGCGCGTTTCGCCTAAGACCGGCTTCGTCAGAAGATTCCACGGGATAGGTAATAACTTTTTTATTGCTGGGGCCCCACCAATCATGAAAACTAGGGTCCTTAACCTCTCGTTCCTCCTCAATACTCAAACACAGTGAGGAGGACATTAAAGGGAGCGGCGGTCGAACATGTGTGCTGCCGCACCATTCAAAGTCTATAAGACTGACGGAAACAGCCGAGTACAGGGCTTGGCTGTTTCCGTCATTGTCAAATACAATGAATAGAGCGTCCAGAGCATGCTCTAAACCTTCGACATTCAAGCTCCTCCTCACTTCAGGTGGTGCAGTGAAGAGGATCTGGGAGTTCAGGACCCTCATTCTCACGATTAGTGGGTAGGTGATAATTTATGATTTTTCCAAAACTACTTTAATGGCACCTTAGAAATCTTTTTATATATATTGTAGCAGTGAAGCTACTGGACAGTGCAGAAACTGTCAGGTTTTAAGCAACCAGGGAACATGTACAGCAGAGAGGGTTTTCTCTGCTGTTGCTTGGGTATAAAACCCGGAATAGGGCCTGGTTTGCTGGAGTGTGAAGAAGAAGGGCGGCTTCCACTCCATACAGACAGTCCGTGTCTTGGGCTGTCTGATGAGCCTAGTTAGGCTTCACCTGAGGCGGCTCTTTAATTGAGGTGCGTACTGTTCACACAGGGCTCTCTCTGGGGAAGACAGGCATGCTAGCCTGTGAGAGTCACCAATGTGTAAGGTAAAGCTGCCTATGGTTTGAGGTGCTGGGCACAAGGCTCAGTGTCACATAGTGAGGGACACTAAATGTGTTAGTTATAGGCTGGACGGCCTAGGGTTTGTTTTGAACTGCTGTGTAAAACCATCTTTCATGTGTGAGGATAATAAAGCTTGTTGTGGCTAATTTCAAACCAAATCCCCTGTGTTGGAGTGAAAATTCTTGTGTGCCAACCATCTTACCCTGAGGATGGCGACCCTGTGAGCTAATTTACCCCAAGTTGTCACAAAATAAATATATATATATATATATATATATATATATATATATATATATCAGTGTGTTTTGTGCAACTTTCTAATTACCTTTTATTAAAAATTATTTTGACTTTTTGAGATACAGCTGCTTTGTATCCTGTATACAGAGCAGCTGTATCTAGTACTGAAACCTGTATCTGTCAAGTCTGTGGGACTGATGGGTTCAGTGACAGTGGGTCCTGCATGTCTCTGACACGCAGGATCGAGCTGTTACCGATCACATCTTAGTCCATAACTTACATGTGATCGATTACAGGTGGATCCTGCCTGTCAGAGACATGCAGGACCCGCTGACACTGAACCCGTCAGACCCATGGACCTGACGTATTCAGGACTCAGCTCTAGATACAGCTGCTCTGCATATAGCAGCTGTATCTCAAAAAGTAAAAAGTAAAATAATAAAGTATCTTGAAACTTGCACCAATCACACTGATAAACATTTTTTTTTAATGATTTTAAAGGTGTAGATAGCCTTTAAGGATTTGATGGAAATGCAATCACATGATTTAGTATGCGACTGACTTTTATACTATATCAAAGCAGTTTCCATTTTGCTACTTGTCTTAAGAGTCCTCAGTTTATCTTGCGGCTTTACAATTATTTCAAGAAAGGAAAACTCAATTAATGTGAATATAGTTCTTTTATCTGCTGGATAGTTCTACACCACAGTAAATGAGCTGGGCTAGGAGATCAAATTAACAAATGTGTCTTCATGAATGTAAATGAGATTTCTAGACATGTCGCTGCTATGAAGAAACATTGCTGTGTTTTCTTCAATCATAGATAAGTCTGTATTCTTTTTTCTGCTTGATTTCACCATGTCTACACCAGGTATCATGGAATATATGTTCCGTCCGTTTGGCTACTTAGTAAATGAAAAAAATAGCCGTCTTTGTAAATATACATGTAAAAAATGCGAAAGAAATATACATACATACATACATACTAGGCAATATATATATATATATATATATATATATATATATATATATATATATATAATTAGAATAGATATTATATTGTGAGAGAAATATTAGATAGAGAAAGATAGATAGATAGATAGATAGATAGATAGATAGATAGATAGATAGATAGATAGATAGATAGATAGATAGATAGATAGATAGATAGATAGATAGATAGATAGATAGATACTCACAGGTGACTTAAAATATTATTTTTATTTTTCCTTTTTGTCATTTCATTGTCATCGAAACAGTGACAGGCAAAAGTTTCATACAGTGACCGCAATTACATCCCCAAACCAGTGACAGTAGGTGCCCTCATTCAAATACCAGCCATAGTGCCCCCCAAAATAATGTAAGCCACAGTCTTTCCTATAACAGTGCCAGCTACAAATGCCCTCATAGGGGGAGTTCAGAGAGAGTTTTTTGATGCGGAAACCGCGCCGCAAAACGCCACAAAAAAACAGCCGAAAATGCCTCTCATTCATTTCAATAAGAGGCAAAGGCGTTTTTTTCCTGCGAGCAGAAAAAACGGCTCGCGGGAAAAAGAAGGGACATGTCCTATCTTTGGGCGTTTACGTGTCTGACCTCCCATTGGCGTCAATAGGAGGCAGAGAAAGCGTATTTCGCAATGATTTATGCCTCAAAATTCCAAACGGAGCCCAGCCATAAAGTACCAGCTGAGAGTTTGCTTATATATAAAATTTTATACAAAATATTTTTGTACCTCTTGGTTAACACAAAGTAAAACTACACAATATTTTTAATATCAAAAAGTGTTACAACTATGATGCGCACTTACCCAAAAATTATAAATTTAAAAACTACATTTAAAATTGCTTTTCCAGTTTTCTAGAATTGAAAAAGTGAAAAGTTCTACAACTTTCTAATATACGGTGTGTTATAATTCTTCACCATTTTCAAGATATTAGTTTGCTGTCAGGGAATGAATACACTAGTGTTTACATTCAGAGGCTGCAAACCTGTACATAGCTAGTCCTGCTCTCAGCTAAAAGAACTATACAACTGTATCCCGTCTAGGCAACGCTCTGTGAGTTAAATCCATCAGCAGCACAAAGGTCACTGATCGTTTTGCTACAATGTATCAGGCCTCATGCACTCAACCATAGTTTTTAAAATACTGACACATTCATTTCTATCGGCCACGGACACCTTCCCGTATATTTACGGTTGTGTGTCTGGGCCATAGAAATTAGCTGTAAAAAATAGGACATGTCCCATTTTTCGCATTTACGGACCGTTCTCCTGTACTTATTACTGTGAGCACGGTCCACAAATGCGGATGAGACTCCACGGCCCGTCCATGCAATATTTACTGACAGTAAATACTGCACGGTCATGTCCATTAGGCCTCAGTTTGGAGTCCAGGCTGTTTCGCTCACAGGGCATTACCTAGACTGGATCCAGTTGCCCTCACTTCTCAGCGGAGACTGTAGAGAACAACCTACCCAACACTATGCTAGCAAAACCGGCCAACACAACTATTAGCATTGAATAAAACACAAAGTATTTTTTGTATGGGTGGGGGGGGGGGTCGGCCACAGCTTTATTTTATTAAATGAATGTGGCAGATTTATTAATAATGGTCTAAAGATAGATAGCCTAAAGCTAGAGGTGTTAGGCTGAGGATACGGCAATTTTTTTTTAAAGGCGTGCACGCTGTATGATAGATTTGGCGCATGTTAGAATCCATTCCTTTCTTTACACCAGCTATAGAGGATATACTTTGGACCAGTATTCTGCAAGATAAAACTGGTGGACGCCAGTGATAAATCTGGAACATTTCATGATTTGACAAATCCACGGGCCGTATACTAAGCAGGCAACCCAATGTGGCAAGCATGTCGCAAATCATTGTCCTTTCATTAATAAATTTAGCCAACAATATTTGGGCCAAGAAAATAGGTGCACAGAACGCCGGAAACAAAGCACAAATACAATAATAAATCTGCCAAAATATTCAAGCCATTCTTCAACCCTGCCACTGGCGTTGAATGCCCATCGCTTGTAAACTGGCAGCATGTACCATGCAATGGCAACCACAGATTTTACCGTGAACCGCCAGCTGTGACAACTAGAAGTGCATACAGCTTTATAAAATCAACAACAACATAAGTTACTAAAAAATTGGCGGGTAGGCGGAACAATAGAGGACGGCCCACAAGGAGGGGGGAATATATATTACTAGTACAGGGAAACACCTGACTAGCCTTGGCCAATCGGCTGTGTGTGCCTCCCACTGACGGAATCTTTAACCTCTTCCACCCTTTCCCTGCAGTAAGGTAGTCCTCCACTTATTAAATGTGGCTCCTGACAGAGCAGGACTAGCTAAGCACAGGTTTTCTGCCACTGAATGTAAACAAGAGTGTTTTCATTCACTGACTGAAAAAAAATATATTAAATGGGTATACCAGTCCCTATCCTCAGGATAGGCCGTCAATATCTGATTGGTTGGGATCCGACTGCCGGGACCCCCACTGGTTAGCTGTTTTGAAGGGGCCGCAGCGCTCATGCGAGCGCTGCTTAACCTTCATTTCCCTCACTGCTCACACTGTGAATCGCCGACACAGCAGTAGCGGCGGTTCACAGTATTACAGCATTCTCCCATTCACTTTAATGGGATTAAACATTGACCGGAATGAAGAGGAAGCAGCGCTCGCACTAGTGCTGTGGTCCCTTCATAACAGCTGATCGGCGAGGGTCCCGGCAGTCGGACCCCGATCAGATATTGATGGCCTATTCTGGGGATAGGCCATCAATTTTTATGGACTGAACAACCACTTGAATAAAGTTAAGAATTGTAATACAAAGTATATCAAAAACTTTTCACGTATACAAACAGTTATTTTTGAAAAAAAGGGAATTAATAATTAAATAGCAACAATATTTTCCAATTTTTTACAAAATATTGAATTTTTATTTTAAAAAAAATGAAAAATCTGATCCTGACTTTGCACCGTTTGTATTTTTCCTTTTTTTGCAGTAACAATGGAGCACACCAGGACCCAGTAGCCCACAAGCCTCTTAGAATTGACTCTAAATGAAATTCAGTTTAGATTACATATTTTTTCTGGAAGTGAATCCATGAAATATGATAAGGTCATGATAATAATGTCAATTCACTGTTTGGTAGGAAGGGAATAGGATTACACAGAGTGAGTTCCTGCAGAAGCCGATCACGTACAATAGTCCTCAGTCTAAATGAAATGGTATTTGCCTGTTTAGGTGAAGAATGATGAAACTTTAAATGGATTGTTGACCTCTGCTGAATGACATGCGACCTGTAAGGTATCTGAGCAGTACATCAATACTAGTTGTGGAAAATTGCTGTCCGCTGTCTGAAAATAAACAATATGATATAAAATATGATTTCAAAATGACTCGGTAAAACACTGAAAATGTTATTTCTACTGCCTGCCCCGCACTCATCTGTTGTTAGTAAATTGAACTGTACTGGAAAGTGAAATAACATTAGAGCCAGGTATTTGTTCTTCAAAAGAAACTCCATTCGAAAAGTTTTTCTTAAATTCCATCAGCCGTCTGTGATATCGCGAGTGGTGTTACGAGTTCTTAGGTCAGTTATTGGTTTTGCCCTATTTGGTTTTGCGCCAGTTGGAAGCAGCATTATAAGGCAAAATCCGCAGCATCGTCACAACTTGTAAATTATATTTCATCTTTATTATTCATCATAAATAACAACATTCATATTTAATAAAAAATTCACAACAAGTCATGCTAAATCTATGCTTACACCCAATAGAGGGCATATAGTATATCTGAGATTTACACAACAGAGTAATATATGGCAAGTGAATTATATGAAAACTCTGCTACAGGTAAAAGTAATAGGAAATGCAGTTCAACTAAATAGAAATGTATTTCATACATCAATTTATAATATGTAATTATACTATATATAGCAACCAACATAATAATAAAGTGTCAGTGCGATTGTACAAATTTATATTCACATACTATACAGAAAAGTGGTAACAAAATCACTTATTTTACATATATACTTTTTCGTCAGGGGGTACTGGCATTTGTGTCTATGTCTATTTAACCAATTTATACTGTACCTATATATGTACAAATATGTAACATACTAGGGTCCTTAGTTCATTCACTCTGGTCCCACAAATGCATGTTTCCAAGTTGCTGTGTACATTATAGGTACTTAACACCACAGGTAATAACAACTACTGCAGCATCTTACTGGGCTGTACAGCAGAGGTTGCCAAAACGATGCCCCTTTTTCTGACGTTACTCAGTACTCTGCAGCTACTGGCTGAAGCTGCACCACACAGACTTTCTGCTCTGCCCGCCCCCTGTTAATAGGGATAGTTCTCTGCTCACTTTTAGCTGCATCCTCCTGCTTTCTGGTACAAGTGTTGGGGAAACCAGATTAAAAGGATTAGAGAGTGGCAGTGATCAGAATTTAGCTTTAGGCCCCATGCACACGAATGTGTTTCTGCGGCCGCAATTCCCCCGAAAATCCACGGGAGAATTACGGCCCCATTCATTCCTATGGGGCCATGCACACGACCGTGGTTTCCACGGTCCGTGCATGGCCCCGGAGCCCGCACCGCATAAAGAACGGGCATGCATTATTACGGCCGTGTACTGCGGTCCAGGCTCATTGAAAATAATGGCCGTGGCCATGTGCACAGCCCGCGATTTGCAGGCGGCTTGCGGCTGACACTCCGTGGACGGCCGACCCGAAAATCATGGCCATGCACATGGCTACGGTCGTGTGCATGAGGCCTTACAGCTCTTACAGTAAAGATACTTTGTCACCACTGGGGATTGAATATTTTTTCTACAGCCGGAGGAATTCTTCTCTTGTTTTTAGAGGGGACTTTACATGGTACAGATTTTTACCTTTTTAGTGTACATGGCCCAAAATTCTTTTAACCCCAGCCCGACATTTGAGGTATGGCTACATCATAGCCGGGTAGGGGAGGTATGGAGCAGGCTCCATACGATGCAGATGTCGGCTGTATGTTACAGCTGTCACTTCACAGTAATGAGCGGGATCGCGCTCGAGCACGTTCCCGCTTGTTTAACCCGTTAAATGCCATGGACAATAGCGGCTGAGGCATTTAAATCGTTAGAAAGAGGGGGGCTCATCGCGCCCCCCACAATGCAGTCGTGGGGTGACGATGGTTGCTATGGCAGCCTGGGGGCCTAGTGAAGACCCCCAGGTCCGCCATCTTTGTGCTCCTATTAAGCCCTGCCTGTGGCAGGACTTAATACAAGCCTGTCAGAAAGACGATATACTGCAATAGACTAGTATTGCAGTATATCGTGCAAGCGATCCAACGATCGCTGGTTGAAGTCCCCTAGGGGGGACTAATAAAAAAAAGTAAAAATTAGTAATATAAAGTTGTTGTTTTTTATGTAAAAAGAATTGAAATATTAAAAGTTTTAAAAAAAAACCTTTTCCCATTTTCTAACTAAAGCATTGTAAAAAAATAAATAAATCAACATAATTGGTATCGTCACATCCGTAAAAGTCTGAACTATTACAATATATCATTATTTAACCCGCATGATGTACGCCGTAAAAAAAAATGTAGACGCCAGAATTGCTAGTTTTTGGTCACCTAATCTCCCACAAAAATTAGAATAAAAAGTGATGAAAACCTTGCATGTACCCCAAAATGGTATCATTAAAAACGACAGCTTATCCCGCAAAAAATAAGCCCTCATACCACTTAATCGACTAAAAAAATAAAAAAGTTATGGCCCTCAGAATTTGGCGACACAAAATAAATTTTATTCTTTACACTTTATTTTTTTCCTTGTAAAAGTAGGAAAACATAGAAAAAACTATATATATCTGGTATCGCCGTAATCGTATTGACCCACAGAATAAAGTTAACATGTTGTTTTAATTGCACAGTGAATTTCGTAAAAATAAAGCGCAAAAAACAATGGTGGAATCGCTGTGTTTTTCCATTTTCTACCCCACTAATAATTTTTTCCTATTTCCTAGTACATTATATGGCACACCAAATGGCGCTACGACTCGTCCCACAAACATCAAGCCCTCATAGGACTATATCAATGGGAAAATGAAAAAGTTATGGCTTTTGCAAGGTGGGGAGGAAAAAATGAAAATCTGAAAATTGTTTACGACAGGAAGGGGTTAAGATTCTCCATGCCCTAAGAAAGGATGGGTTGAAAAGTGAAGGGGCGTTAATTATTTACCCAGCAGAGAATTGGGCAGCACACACCAACAAACAGGCTGATCGTGAAAACAAGACTTTACTCTAAAAGGGGCACAAGCTTAGTCGTTACACAATTAAGGACCAATTCTTGGTGGTTTCTCTACTAATTCTCAAATAGTGCAACTCAAATACAGTTAATGGCAACAGCGGGACATCGTGATGGTACTTGTCAGTGGTAGTAACTAAGTGGTTTCTCAAAAGAGTCCATTCCTCTTTTGAGACACAACATTATCCTGCAGGCCTTTGAAGCAGCTGATTGACATTGCATTCTGTTATTTAGTCTATGATTTACAAGTGCACCCAGATACAACTCTTCAAGTTATTTTCCAAGTTTTACGCTCCCTAGGACTTGTGGTGCATGTAGATCAGGGGTCTCAAACTCGGCCGGGTAAGTGGGCCGCATATAGAAAAAATGGGAAGTTGACGGGCCGCATTACTTTCAAATTTGATACAATACAAAATTATTGTTAATCAATTAGTTATTTGACCTACTATAACACTATATTACTAGAATAATAATACTACATTACTAGAATAATAGCGCTAGGTTTAAAACTTGAGATATTTCTCCACGTGCTTATTTCAACAATCCAGCTTTCCCGTTTAAGTGTCGCTAAATGCAGTCCGGCGGCTCAGTTAGCACACATGTCAAGATTGGGCAGCCCCTTTTTAGATAGTGCCGCAGTGCCCTCTGTGGATGCTGCAGCAGTGCCCTCTGTGGATGCTGCCGCAGTGCCCTCTGTGGATAATGCAACACACCCCTAGATAAGGCCACAGTGCCCTCTGTAGATAAGTCCACAGTGCCCTCTGTAGATAGGGCCACAGTGCCCTCTGTAGATAAGGCCACAGTGCCCTCTGTAGATAAGGCCACAGTGCCCTCTGTAGATAAGGCCACAGTGCCCTCTGTAGATAAGGCCACAGTGCCCTCTGTAGATAATGCAACACACCCCTAGATAATGCCAGTGTCCTCTTCAGATACTGTCACACACCCACTTGCCCTCTGTAGATAAGGCCAAAGTGCCCTCTGTAGAGGCTGCCCCAGTGCCCTCTGTAGAGGCTGCCCCAGTGCCCTCTGTAGAGGCTGCTCCAGTGCCCTCTGTAGAGGCTGCCCCAGTGCCCTCTGTAGAGGCTGCCCCAGTGATGTCAGGGGCTTGCCCAGAGCTGGAATCCCAGGCAGAGCGCTAGTAGGCTCTTCCTGGGACTCCAGCTGTGCTCCTGACATCACTGGGACTCCTGCTCTGGGGAAGGCCCTGACATATGCTCGGGACTCCGGCTCTGGGGAAGCCCCAGACATCGCTGTTCATATGTGGACAGCGATGTCAGGGAATTCCACAGAGTCCAGGAGCAGAGCCGACACCAGCGCTCTGCTCCGCTCTGGGCAAGACCCTGACACACTGCCCATATATGGGCAGCGATGTCAGGGAATTCCACAGAGTCCCGGAGTAGAGCCAACACCAGCGCTCTGCTCGGGACTCCGGCTCTGGGGAAGCCCCAGACATCGCTGTTCATATGTGGACAGCGATGTCAGGGAATTCCAGAGTCTCGGAGCAGAGCCGATACTAGCGGGCCGCGTGCTTGAGACCCCTGATGTAGATTATCAGAACCAAGATGCATAACTTTAAATTTATCCGCATTGAATCTCATTAGCCAAGTGGATGCCCAAACACTCAGTTTGTCCAAGTCAGCTCGAAAAGTAGAAGATTTAAATATGAGAACCAATCATATTTTTTTCATGTAGCAGAAGCAATACTAGATGTTAATAGGTTTTCTTTACTTTTTAATAATACTATTTTTGAAAGGTTTGTCCGCTTTGGATAATCCCTTTTTGCTAGACGGATTCATTGACAATAAGCTGATTGCAAAGTGTCCCACATCTTCGTCCCCAAGTGACCAGCTGTAATCTGCCGGGGAACGTGGCAGAAAGTGCCCAATTTTCCTGCAGCGGCCACACAGGGGAAATGAAGCATTACACAGTTCTTATTGAAATCAATAAGCTGACTATGTAATTAACTGACATGCCGGGTCCTCCAGAGACACTTTTTGTAGTCATTCTAGTTTCTGGCTAATAGATGAGGGTCCAGAATAGGAGACCACTCACTGAATTCCCTAATAGGGTATTTGAAAATGGGTTAATCTAAACGAGACAACTCCTTTAATATTTTAATAATAATATGCTATATAGCCTATATTTTTGTAAACACTGGAGAATCCCTTTATGTGAAGTGCAAAACTACAGATCCATTGAGCCCTTAACCAGAATATCCATAGCTTTGAATGACAACATGATGCGGTAGACCGCGCGTGCGCATAACTGGCTCACCGGGAGGGGAGGAAAGGCAAAGAAAAGAGAGGACTCACTTTTTCGCCCATGAGAAGGTTAGACAAATTTGAATTAACTAAGGATGTCTATTTATTTTGTAGACAACTCATGTTTAAAATACTATACCATCAACCCTCCATGATTGACACCTTGCCGGAGGAGGACAGACAAGTATTCCGAGATCTCTTGGATCTACTCAAAGAGAACGAGAGCAATGAAGAACTGGGTAAGCTTAAATTTCCCTATAAAACCCCCTCACAGAAGACTCCATCATTACAAATTTATTCAAGACTTGGATACATTTAAATATCAACGGGACAACCTCACTAAATCTGAGAGACTAGCCTTATCCTCCTTGAGTGAAAATGACACATTTGTCATTAAAGAAGCAGACAAAGGAGGTAACATTGTACTGTGGGGTACGGAACAATATACCCAAGAAGCATCAAAACAACTAACTAACTAACACATCTTTTTATCAGGTTTTACCATCTGACCCAAAATTGGACCTACTTATTGATGCAGCATCTCATTATGGAACTATCAACAACAATGAATGTAAGTATTTAAAAACAGAGAAACCTATGATACCAACATTTTATTTGGTGCCTAAGGTGCATAAATCTTTGACCAACCCTCCAGGTAAACCAATTGTAGCTGGCATAGGTAGCCTTTGTGAAAAGGCCTGTACTTATATAAATTATTTTTTACAGCCCATGGTATTCCCTCACACTCCTTCTCTTCATGTCCGTCATACACGGATACTGGCTGGTGACCGGCTCATGCAGCTTTATGTTACCACCGCATGTGTATAAAAATGGCCGGACCATTGTACAGAACAAACACTGTTACACTTTGTGTCTCCCTTATGTCCTCATAGATTGTAAGCTCTTGCGAGCAGGGTCCTCACTCCCCAGGTTTGAATTGTAAATGAACTTTGTCACTATGTAATGTCTGATATTGTTTGTTTCATGTCCCCTCTAAATTGTAAAGTGCTGCGTAATATTTGGCGCTATATAAATAAAGATTATTATTATTACAACTTAAATCCTATACCAGGGATTCTATGCACCTTATAGAACAATTGAATGATTTGGAGGTCCCCCTTGGTACCCTGGTTATATCCTTGGATGTAGAATCCTTGTATACCAATATTAAACATCATTTGGGACTAAGAGCAGTTATGCATCACCTCAATCAGCAGACGGCATCCAATAGACAGCATGATTCCTTTCTGTTTGATTTACTTGAATTTGTCCTTGGACACAATTATTTTGTGTTTGACAAGAAATTTTATCGCCAAGTCTCTGGCACAGCCATGGGGGCACGCTGTGCTCCCTCCTATGCAAACCTCTTTCTAGGTTGGTGGGAGGAGACACATGTATATCCATCTATAAGTTTTCAACAGCATGTCATGGCAAAGATATATAGATGACATACTTATTTTCTGGACAGGGACAGCAGAAGAATGTGGGACATTCATTGAAGAACTTAATGAGAATCCGTGGAACATACGCCTCACTGCTAAAATTTCGAAGGAAATGGTTGAGTTCCTTGACTTGAAAATTAAAATGCATGGACCTCAAGTAAAGACCACACTGTACCGTAAAGAAACAGCCACCAACAATCTGCTCCACTATCAAAGTTTTCACCCTCTACACCTAAAAAATGGTATTCCAACAGGACAATTCCTGAGGATCAGGAGAAATTGTAGTGAGGAACATGATTTCAAACTCCATGCGAAGGACCTAAGTGAAAGATTTAAATCAAGAGGTTACCCTCAAAAAGTTATCTCCAAAGCTTTTTTAAAAGCAGCAAAAAGCAATAGAATCCAGACATTCACACCCAAACATTGGGTAAAAGACAACAAGCCAAGGATTATAACAGCCTACAACAGTCAATGGAAGGATATCACCAAAATATTGAATAGAAATTGGAACATTCTATTATGTGAACCGAAGCTTATACCACATATCACCGAGAGACCTCTCCTAACAGCGAGAAGAGCCCGCAATCTGGGGGACAGAGTAACAAGAAGTCATTTTTCAAGACCGACGACACGACTAGGTAGAGGAACTAAACTTATAGGTTCATATGCATGTGTGGATTGCAACATATGTCAATTTGTCAATTCTAGTGACATATTCACAGATCCAGTTGACAAAAAGCAATACCCACTTAAGTCATATATTAATTGTCGAACCAAAAACGTAATTTATGCTATAACCTGCTCTTGTCCCAAGGTTTATATAGGTCAGACAAGTCAAGAACTACGAAAACGAATACAACATCACCTATCAACCATCAGATTGGCAGAAAGAGATGTTAAACAAAATAAGATTCTAACCTCGGTGACTTCACACTTTTTACAGGCACACAAAGGTAAGACCTCTAGTCTTAAAGTTATCGGTCTGGAACACATACAGACAAACATTAGAGGAGGCAACATAGTCCCCAGACTTCTGCAACATGAAGCTAGGTGGATTTTCAATGTGAAATGTATGTCCCCTAGGGGTATAAATGAAGAACTACTATTTACCGGATTTTACAAAACATAACGAGTCATTCTTTTACTTTTTTATCTTTATTTACACACATATATTTCTTCTTATGCTAAATTTGCACAGATCACCTAATTCTTGTTCACGTTTTTCATGACCCTCATATTTATTATGATTTATTCAGGTCTCTTACATTTTAACAAAAATTTATATATTTAATTTTTTTTTACATTTTTTACGTTCTCTACGATCTCAGTCACTTATGATTACTTTATTATTATCACATAGCACGTTATCTATTGGCATCGTTATATGACAGGCATAGTAGTTTATCTTGAAGCTATAGGTTTGAGATCAATAATTCAGTATGTTCTCTCTCTCTCTAGATTATATCCATGTACTGTGATCGGTTCTGAAATGTTGTGCATTATGTGAGAACACATGGACTAAAGAAGAAGAAAAATAAAGAAAAAGAACGTATTGCATTATAATTTGATGCTCATTCTCTTATACTTTTATACATATACATTGTTTGATATTGGTTAGTCTGTTCTCTTCCTTAGAACATCTACTATACTCCTTTATTGTGTAGAAACAAAGGAATTACACATAGGCCCAAATGGTAGTTGGTATGGTGTTTTCATTGTTATGCTCATAAGACAGAATGTTTAACATTCATGTTTAATAACTTGGTAACAAACCCTGTTTAAGCTCCAATACACTGATATGACATGTGATAATTTATATGTCTATTGTAGTGACCCGATGTCATGGGGTAAGATAGCTTGTAGCGATTCACCCATAGCCACAAACACATGTTGGCTTTCCAGCCTCCCAGCCCTCTCTTTTCTTTGCCTTTCCCCCCCTCCCGGTCAGCCAGTTATGCGCACGCGCGGTCTACCGCATCATGTTGTCATGGTGGCGTGTCCGGCGCGTGCGCATATTGAATGACTACTCGCCTTGGTTTCCATGGCGGCTGCTGTCCCACTGGACGCACTGCGCGTGTGCCGGGTCCGTCATCAGGTGCACATGGTGGCGGCTTCGGCGCATGCGCACGACGTCCAGGCATTTGGGCAGCTGGGTCATCGCACCGGCGCATTACCTTACATAAAGACACTACATGTCCATATGCAAACTTACCCCTGAGGAAGCCACTTTGTGGTGATACGCGTCGGGCATTCTATCCCCTTTTTTCCCCTACATAGCTTGAGACACAGGACATGTTGATTTGATGCCTAATTGATGCAACATTTTTACACACTTTTTCCAGATTATATGCGTTGCATGCCTGCTCTGGGGGCTTAGGTGAGTGTAAGGAGGTAGCTATTTGCTAGCCACTTATCATGGTGGTATTCCCCCTTCAGTGATCTATACATGGCATTCTTTATGCTATTTTAAATGTTTTTAACTTTTATGTAGTGTTTTGTATTCAATAAACAGAGATTCTTTTGCATACTCATATGGCTATTTCTTAATAGATACATCTTCTGCCTTATACATACCCACTTGTTTTGTCTTATTCACAGTAGTTTATAGGGTATGTGGCAGGATATATGCAGTGCCTGCCAGTGATATACATATGTGGACAACATTGGGTTAAAATAAAATGCAATTAATTCCCTAATATGGTATGGGTTTTCTAAACAAGACAACTCCTTTATTATTTTTATAATAAATTACTATAGCACCTACATTTTTGTAAACCCTAAAGATCCCCTTCACGTGTAGTGCCATACTATGGACCTATTGAGCCCTCAACCAGAATATCCACAGCTTTGAATGTCTACCTATTTTAAGGCAATCACTATGTGGACAACTTTGGGTTAAAATAAAATGCATATATCCCAAGGACAATATATAGGAAGAAAAATTACATTATCAAAAAATTCCAATTATTTGAATAAAAATAGTTTCCCCGTGGTCAGGTATATTGAAATGTATAAAAGATGCCCTTAAGAAGACCTACAGAGCCGATACAGTAATGTAGCCGACTCCACAGTAGAAGAAGAAGTTGCAGAAACGAGCAGAAAGATAACTGATGGGCTGTATTTTAAGGCATATTAACCCAATTATGAGTATATTTTTACCAACGGGGCTTCGACATCTATCACACGGCATTTATTAGACCTCTGCGGTAGGTGATGTCAAATGGAAAGCCGAGAAACTAAGGCATTTCATTAAACTGCTGCTCTAGCCCGGTATTCAATCCAGATACTCTTAAACCGCACGATTTTATCAAAATCTTCGGAAATTGAAGCAATCAGTAAAAAGTGTCGGGGAATTAAAATGTTCTGTCTTGGTGAAAGAGATATGTCCCTTGTAACATATATCAGTAGGGTTTTTTTTTCCCTTCTTCAATTTTTTCTTTTTTTTAAAGACACATTACCGGTTGGAGGAAAGACATCAAACACAAGGCATTCACTGTACATTCTAGAAAAATCCAAGATGGACAATTTTTCATACTTAAAAATAGCAGATGTGTTCATTCTTTGTATTGCTGCGTAACAAAGGATGCTACAATATAGTGATTGATAAGGGTTTTGAGAAAATATGTAAATCATCACAGTGTATGGATAGTATGACAGCAGAAGGAGCATTTATTTGGGTAAAGTATTTATCGATGCTAGCGTTGGCACAGCAATTAATTCATGAATTCTGTAATATTGTAATTTTTTTTCCAGTGAACTTTATTTTCCGTATGAATCTTTGTTGTAACTAAACTAAAGTCATGGTTATTATTTTAATGTGTGAAGCTGAGGGCTTCTTTATAATCTCGGAGATATAGAAATACTTCCTAATAAGATTTAAAGGAAAACTATCACCCAAAAAATATTCTATTTTTTAAATTAAGTTTTCATATCCAATATGTTTTTATTTTTATTTTTTTGATTGTGTTTTTTAATTTTCTAATGGCCCTAATTCTATATAAAAAAAAATCATGAAAAATCTATTTCACACTGGCCACTGAGGACTTAAATTAGGATAACACTTCCTGTCACTTTTCAGCTTATGCTGTGTACACTGTGGGTAAGGTCAGCAGCAGTAATCTTATTATGATCATAGGGCGGAATTGCAATGGAAAGTAAAACCTATTTTTTAAAGATGGAAGCAGATAACACAAGATCACACCATCAACAAAAGGATAAAGGGACAGCACGGTTCCTCCTCCCTTCTTCCCCTTCCACCACAGTGAACTCTGCCATGGAGCATGCTCACAATACTTCCCTCTAGATGTCACAATACTGTCCCGTGGCAGATGCTTGCTGTAAAGAAAATCAGCTGTTGTTACAACAAATCAGGCAAGATGGCTGCCACGATAATCAGGTAAAGAAAATAGAATAGAAAATATACAATTTAAAAAAAAATAGATTTAAAAAAAAAAGTATCATTTGGACAGGCCCGACCTCACTCAGACCATTCGCTACTTGGCTCCGTCTACCCTACTCACACATTTAGGAGCAGGAGAAGGGATGGAGCCAACTATTGCGGAGGAGGCACTCTAAGTGAGATAGGTGCGTGCCGGCCCAAAGTGGACCATTCCGGTCACCTGACCTGACCTGAGTCAGTGACGTGAGGACAGGTGATTGGACTCGTCCACTCCTGTCATGGTACGCCCTGACCTCACTCTGACCGCCGCTGCCACCTTGTCATTCCCTCCTTGGCTCTGTCTGCCCGCCCTACTCACATTTAGGAGCAGGAGGAGGGCGGCGGTCTGAACCAAGTATGGTGATGGTCAGAGTGAGGCCAGTGTATGCTGGCCCGGGGATGTGGATCAGTCCAGTCACCTGACCTGAGTCACCTGATGTGAAGTCAGTGACTCAGGTCAGGTGACTGGACTGGTCCACTCCCGAGCCAGCATGCACTAACCTCCTTACTCAGAATGCCGCATCCTCATTCACTAGTAGTGAATGACAGTACTTGACTCCATCTGCCCTCCTCCTGCCCCTGACTTAAAATTTAGAAACTTAGTTGAGGCCTAAATGTAGAAATTTAGCTGTAGTGTAGACATAGGACCTGTCCTGAACACATGAAGTGAGGTCAGGTAACTTAAAGTTTTTTTTTCATCAAGGACATTTATGTTATATCCACAGGATATGTCATAAATGTCAGATAGATGCGAGTCCCATCTATCTCTAGAATGGGGCCCCCTAAACCTTGTTCTACCTCTTTGTGTTGGGGCTGACCCGGGTGATTTCCGACCATGAAGAAAAAAACAGCGTAGCTTGCTGAGCTACGTTTTTTCCGTAAGTCCCATAGAACTGAATAGTAGTTACGGAAACAGCGTAACTCGCATGCTACGCTGCTTCCGTAACTGCCATTCACTGCTATGAGAGTTAGGCCCCATGCACACGACTGTAAATTCGGCCGTAATTACGGGACGTAATTACAGCCCCATTCATTTCTGTTGGCCGCGCACACCTTTCTGTATCGCTACAGATGGGTGTCCGTGCCGTAGAACTGTTGCGGGAATTATGGAGCACGTCCGTTTTTTCGTGTTTTACGGGCCGTGCTCCCATACTTTGTATGGGAGCACAGCCCGAAAATGCCAGCGGCCGTGAATGAAGAATTACGGAAAAAGCATAGCTCAGCAAGCTACTCTGTTTCCGTAAGTCCCATAGAACTGAATAGTAGTTACGGAAACAGCGTAACTCGCATGCTGCGCTACTTCCGTAACTGCCATTCACTGCTATGGGAGTTGGGCCACATGCACAGGTCTGTAAATTCGGCCACAATTGCGGCCCCTAATTACGGCCCCGTTCAGTTCTATTGGCCCCGGACACCTTTCCGCATCAGTACAGATCAGTGTCTGTGCTGTAGAACTGTGCCGGGAATCATGGAGTGTGTCCGTTTTTTCGGGCCGTGCTTCCATACTTTGTCCTGTGGATATGTCATAAATGTCCCTGATGGGAAAACCCCATTAAGTAAGTAAGTCGGAACAACTTACTGCTGCGAGTTCTTTTCAAAACTTACCATTGTAAAGAGTCAACTGCGCTCCAGACTGACCGACGCAGTGGCAGCATCATCAGTACCGGCTAACATCACACGCCTCACCAAAGAGAAGCAGCTCCAGCCGTCACGTTAGGGGTGAGTTAATTAAATGTTTGACCAAATATAGCAGGGTAATTCTTAAGTTGATCATTTTGCATGACCTGCGAATGATGTTATAAATATCCAAATGGCCCTTGGCAGAAAAAAGGTTCTCCACCCTGTTTTAGTATATAGTTTTAATTAAAACTAAAAAAAAAGTGATACATTCCTTTTATAAGGAAACAATAGATAACCACCATATTTCCTGGATATACTTGACTGGTTAGGTCATGCTCCAGAACTCCTGCCCCCTTTACTCCTAAATAAGAAGTATAGCTCGAAATCATTGGTTCCAGTGCAAATGCTGCACCTGAACCCACCTCTCAACCAGCGTCATTCATATATATTGACGTTACATTGCATGGTATCTATTTTTCTTTAAAAATATGATATAATTTTAAATAATGAGGTAGCTGCATATAAGACAATTACAGTATTGTACCTTATGTGGCAGGATGCCTATAGAACCATTTAGATTTGGGGCATGGTGGTAACTACCACCACTAGTTCCACTTATGTCTGAAATTTAAGTTAATTTTGCAGTCCAGCTGTATGGTTGGAATAAGATCAAAATTTAAGCCCCCTCTTATGGGAACTCAGTGGTAGTTCTTCCTATTCAATTTGTGATTGGGTAACGAGAACCTGAGCAGAACTTCCCTTTCCAGAGGAACTGCTGTGTTTGAAAATAAGGTGTAACGTTGGGTTACTGGAGTGGTTCGCCATTAAGAAAGACAATCACAGACTATGTCAAGTTTATACAGTTTAACTTCACTAAACACAACTGCAAGTACAGCGGTACACAAGCGTTATGGTTATATCTCTTTTTGAGGCACAATAAGCTTGATGGTCTGAACTGTCCGAAGAGACACATAATCTTGGTGGTTTCAACACATAAGTGGCACAATGTCTTATGTGTTATAAAATACTGTAGCTAAACAATAGAAACGCCTTCATTTAGACAACCTCGTTCCGTTCCTGTTCTTAGAGCCCTCCCTCTCGACTTCTCGACCCCGTCCTCCACTCTCCACCAGAAGCCTTTCATTTCTTTCTACAGTCTCAGCACCGCATCTCCGACAGTGCCACATGGACACCCAAGAGTTCAAAGCTCCAGCTCGACATGAAAATCAGTGTAGGCACGTTCGATTCATCTATGTTATTCCCTTTCTGTGGTTAAACATTTGATAAGAGTAGTCGTCTCTAATTTGTGGCTCCTCTAATATTGCAAAACTATAAGTCGCAGCATCGGACCACTTTTTATTGGGTTATATTCTTTGTTGTTATCATTGTAGACACAGGGCATATAATCACTAATAGGTTATTTCTGATTCATCCCATAAGAAATAGACCGTGGTGACAAGTGATTGGCTCTCCTAATGCCCATAATTGTATCTGAGGCCCGGGCCTACAGAGGATCCTCTGCTACTCTGATGGGCCAGTCCGGCCTTGCTCAGCATGCCCTAACAGCTTGTGGCTGATGAAAACTACTGTAGGATTTTGGAAACAGAGTGCCAATAGCTTGTACCATTCCAGATAATTTTGAGACTGTTGCTATTGCAGACAAATACTGTGCATACATACAGTCAAAGAAACACTCTGGGAAAAACTGATTTACTGCCTATTGGAGGGCTTGAGGGGGCGGGAACTGACACGAGTATTCTCTCTTTGGTTCTCTTTGTGTCATGCTCCTCCCCCCTCAGGCCCTGCTCTAGATATATACACAGTTTATCAGTTTTGCCTGAAGGTTCCTTTAATTTCTGAATAATAAGTTATTCCCATATTAATTATTATGTGTGTCTAAATTCCCTTTGCATTGTATGTATCCTACAGTGTAAGCTATCTCCACACATACATGCAGACAACAATAAAAAAAAACATGAATAAAGTCAGCCCTGTGCATTGTTTTAATGAACTTGCCATGCCACTAAAAATGTATGTTCTTCTGTATCTAATTTCTATTAACTGGTAAAATAGAATTCCTTTGTGGTGTGAGCTATGTCCCATCGCCTGGCCCTGATCTTATTGATTTAATTACTCGCCTCTGAATAAATGTTGTCCAACCTAAAGCAGATACTTAAAATGTAAATCAATTCAGTGATGCAGAAAAATACCTCACTCATCGCAACCACATCACAAACCCTCATGAGAAATAAAGTGGCGGATTCTCAAAATAAAACCGAAAATAATGAAATTGGAAATTTGTTTTATTTCTGGTTATTGAAGTAGATGCTGCGTGATTTAAAGGGGTTGTATATTTAGATATATATTCAATGCCGTAATGTAATAAACATCAGTGGCATGCACAAAGCAGAGGGGGCTCATAGCCATATTCAAGATGGGGCCACTTGCTGATGCTGGCTGATGCCATCTCACCCCATTATCCCAGAATTGGAATGATGTCATGTTGAGCCCTTCCTCAAGCCCCTCTATAGGAGAAAAAGACATTGCTCTTTGGCTGGTTCCCCATTTTTACACCCCATATGAATGGGGAAGCCTGATTTGTGCCTCCTCTCATGGGCCAAATAGCAGCATCATGGCAGGTACACCCTCAATAAAAACCCAACTAGCTAGAGACTGGATGATGACTGCTCTGTGACTAACAAAATTAGACAACTCAACTCTAACTTTAAATTTAGATCTGATTGCCGGACACGTGACAAGGCCGGCCTGTTGCTAAGACCCACCATCATATATCCCGAAGCCTCACCTGCACCTGTGAGGCTTTAGTTTCCAACGCCTTTGCAACCGGAATGCCCTCCCTCCTCTGCAGCGTGTCCTGCCACCAGTTCAAGACTTTGGGCAGGAGAACCAGCATTCTTTGTAAGTGGAGCTACCCATTTGTCCAATCATGTTTTTAATTCGAGGAGACTACAGATGGATCCTATCGAAAGCACATTTTGTAGAACTAAGCCCAAGAGAGTTGTTTGTCTCCAGTTATGCAAGTATAACGTTTAGTGTAGGGACCCTTCTGAATGAAATCGTCTGGTCATGGCACATGAGCTTACACAATTCGATCACATTTATATTAAATATTGCAGTAATGCAATTTAAAATAATGAAAACGCACCAATATAGGACATGCAGTAAGTTTCACGCAGCGGACTCTTGCTTCATGAAAACTCACGCATGTGTGAACGGTTCCATTGAAATCAATGGGTCCGTGTGCTGCACGTGATTTCCATGCGCAGCACACGGACGTTATTCACGTTTGTGTGAATGGACCCTTAAACCCCAGAAATAGGCAAAGTAGCACAAGAATATACAATTACTAAACAAAGAGATAAGAGAAACGGAGGTAATTTGTATTGTATGTGAAAAAGTCTTAAAAAGTTATTTTTTTCATAAGATTTGCATTAATTTGTGAATTACCAATCATAATTCACAAATCTTCTTAAGTAACATTAATCCCTGTGCTGATAGCGTGCCGCTGCTTTCTAAAACAGATGTCATGGACTTGTCATCATTCATTATTTTGCATATATCTAATAGTGGCACCAAAAATTGGCGTACTGTTTTGCATTCAAAAATTTATACAGACACATTATTCTTCAGTTTGTGTCCAAGTGGCAATTGTTATTCAAATAAATAGATTCTAATTTAAATTGAAAACCTTTTGCTGACAGCGTGCCACTGTCGGCTGCAGACGTCACAGACGTGACCTCACTCATTGTTTTGCATATATCTAATTTCTAACAATGGTGCCACAAAAAAATGTCGTATTGTTCTGGGCCAGGCAGTTATACAGCGCCATTATATATCAGTCTGTGTCTAATTGACAATTTTCTTTGAAATAAAAAAAAAGCGATTGCTTCCTCACTTTCCAGGACGATCAGGCACACTCTCACTGTATATATTCTTTAAGCTAACACCAAACCTGTTGCTACTCCCCAAAAAGGGATAATTATTGGACCACTTGTTAAAAAGCCAGTGCTTTTTAGATACCACTGTGTGTGTACAAGTACTTTCAGGCATCTTCCACTAAAAGGGATCATTTTTGGACCATTTTTAATTTTAAAAAGCATAAAAAATCTGACAGGGCAGTGTGTTTTTAAAAAGGCTGTTTGTTACCCCATCTCATTTTTAAAAATAAATAAATAATTGGAAAGAACGATGTGGGGTTCCCCCATTTTAATAACCAGCCAGATACAACACAGCAGCAGCAGGCTAGCATTACCAGGGTAGGGAGGGCCACTGTGTTTGGCTTTTCCCAGCCTAATAATACCAGCCTGCAACCGTCCCAGTGCCCGACCATCACGCCAGATGGTTGGGTACTGGATCGTAGCCGCCTCTTCCCGGTACCCCTGGTGGCGGTGGATACCGGGGTAATAATGGGGGTTAGTATTAGCCTTTGCACCGGCTAACACTAAGCCCCTCCTTAGTAATGGATGTTGTCAATCAGCCAGCAGCTATTAATAAGGCAGTAGTAATAAAGTTTAGAATGATACAGACATAGAAAAAATATTTTATTGAAATAAAAATCCCACACACAACCCTCATTATCCATTTTATTAAGAATTAAAAAAAATGCTGTTATCGAAGTAGTCCTCGAATCCGAAGTAGTTAATCAACTGAACTTGTAAAAAATACAAACACACAAAATAATTAGTAACACATAAAAAAGCAAAACAATTATTATACTTACCTTTCCTGTGTCCAGGGCTGGAGCCGCAATGTGAGCGGGCTGGGCCCTATATCTAATCCTATCATGTGTGATACTGTCTGCTTAGCCACTGTATCTAATCCTATCCATAGCGTCGTAGTGCTATAAATATGCTGTCTCCTATACACGCACTTACATTTTTTTGGGGGGGTATATGTTATGGGGCTATTTCCCCTGACATTTCAAGACCTTAGTGATGCCCCGGCTGCTAGTGCTGTATCGTTGGGTCACTTAGGAGACCCAGCGATGCAGCTGAAAGCTGCGGGCTGTCGGCCATGAAAAGTTTGGGGGGCCCCAAGAAGAACCTTTGGTTTCAACTGTATTTTTATTGAAAATTTTTCAAGATATACACATGACATTGGGACGCATGGGCAGGCCATACAATCCATTTGACATAGCAATAAATTCAAACAGACAAAACAAGACACCGGGGAAAAAACAAAAGGGGAGGGGGGGATAATCAGAGATCAATCTACGGCCTAGTCCTGAGATATCGGTAGCCAATACTTATCCCACGGATCCCACACCACTTTGAACCTGTCCAGCGTGTTGTCAATAGAGGCTGTCATATGCTCCATAGTGCGAATTTCCCTAATTCTAGTCATTAAGTCGATGTAGGAGGGAGGGGCGGTCTGTCTCCATTTCCAAGCTATCAACGTCTTAGTGGCGGTGAGAAAGTGTCGAAAAAGTCGGGCTAGTGGCTTCTCCAAGGACCTAGGGGGGACATTCAGGAGATAATGAAGAGGGTCTAGAGGAATATCCTGCTGTAACACCGCCAACGCCAAATTCCTCACCTCCAACCAAAACTGTTGGACCAGTGAGCAGTTCCAAAAAATATGGAACAGGTCACCTCTCTGATCTCTACATCACCAACAATCTGAAGGAATACCCGGATTGAAGCTATGCAGAAAGGCAGGGGTATGGTACCAAAACATAAGAATTTTGTATTGATTTTCTTTATATGCAGTGCAGATGGAGGTTTTAGCTGCTTTTGACCAGATAATCTGCCACAATGAGAGAGGGATAGATTTATTCAGCAGGGTCTCCCACTTCAACATATATCTATGCCCAGGCGTAGGGGAGTCATCCGGGGATAGCAGTATTGTGTAAATAGCGGATATAAGCCCCTTAGTGGTGGTGGCATACCGACATAACCTTTCGAAGCTTGTAGGTGTAGTGACTCGCGTGGTTTTGAAAGTTTGTTGCATGTAATGTCTGATCTGAAGGTAGTGGAAAAATGCAGAAGAGGGGACGTTATGATGTCGTTGAAAATATGAGAACGGGTGAAGTTCTAGCGTGTGGGGATCAACCATGTCGGCCAAATGAAATACTTCAATTCCCGTCCACAGTCGAACTATTCGGGAGGCAGTACCGACCGGAATAGTGGGAGTGTAGAGTACTGAAGTCAAGGGCGGGCAACCCGATGCCAAATTAAAGCGTTTTTTACAGGTTTCCCACAGCTCCCTCTGAAATCTCATGGGACCCAGCAGAGATGAAGACGGCATTACCAGCGGGTCGCCCCATAACAAGGAGTTTGGGTGAACCGGAGCCATCCATATCTTTTCTATTTCGGTCCACTTGTTGTATGCCCGTAGGGACACCCAACAAGGTATGTGGCGGAGATGGGTCGCCCAGTAGTATTTCACCACATCAGGAACTGATAACCCTCCCGCAGATCGTTTCGGACAATAAAACTGATTTCGGGATTCGATGTCTGCCGGAGTGCCATATGAACCTGAGGATGGAAGACTGCATAGCCCGCAATTCCCTCATAGGTACCGCCACTGGCAGGGTCTCGAAGAAATACAATAATTTAGGAAGCAAGGTCATTTTGACCACAGCTATGCGCCCAAAAAATGACATGGGAAGAGGATCCCACTTGGCCATTAGTCTACGTAATTCCACAAACAGAGAGGGGAAATTAGCCTTGTAGGCCATTGCATAAGAGGGAGTGAGCTGAACTCCCAGGTAAGTCAAGGAGGTTTCCTTCCAGTTGTAGGTGTAGTTTTGTTTGAGGAGCATGAGCTCCCGGTGTGGGACATTAAGAGGGAACGCTTCTGTTTTAGATGTGTTCGTTTTATACCCTGAGAGCCGCCCATACTTACGGAGAGCCGTAGTAAGGGTAGGAAGGGAGGTATGGGGTTTAGTAATAGTCAAGAGGACGTCATCCGCAAACAGGGAGACCTTAAACTCTTTATCTTGTATCTTGACCCCCGCTATATCGATGGATTATCCGTATTTGAGCTGCTAGGGGTTCGATGCAGAGCACAAACAGGAGAGGGGACAGGGGGCACCCCTGACGTGTACCATTCCAGATTTGAAACGGGGGAAAGGTGGAGTGCGGGAGTTTAATTGCTGCTGTTGGGGTGGAGTAGAGACCACGCAGCGCCGTCAAGAAAGGACCCGATATCCCAAATGATTTTAGAGTTTCAAACATAAATGGCTATCCCAAGTGATCAAACGCCTTCTCTGCGTCCAGGCTAAGAAGGATCGCTGACTCCTTTTGCTTGTGGAGGGAATCAATGAGATCAAGGGTCCTTCGTGTGTTATCTCCCCCTTGTCTAAGAGGCACAAAGCCCACTTGATCTTTATGGATCAAAGATGGGAGCCAAACATTGAGTCTATTTGCTAGAAGACGAGTGAAAATTTTGAGATCAGAGTTCAAAAGAGCTATGGGTCTGTAATTGGAGCAATCTGCGTGGTCCTTACTCAGTTTAGGGATCAGCGTAATGTGGGAATGCAGAAACGTTTGAGGGATGGGAGAACCCTGCAGGAAATCGTTAAACAACGAAGCCATCTTTGGAGCCAGGATCTCCGCAAATGTTTTATAATACTCATACGTGAAGCCGTCTGGCCCAGGGGCTTTACCACCAGGGAGGTCCTTCAGTATATCAGACAATTCATCTGCAGAGATCGGAGCATTAAAAGAGGAAAGCTCCTCGACTTTCAATCTAGGGAGAGCACAGGAAGAAAGATAGGCTTGAAGCGTTTCCCGCCGGCGGGCTGGGTCGGGTGGTAAGGTAGTTGGTAAATTATATAGGGATTTATAATAGTCGTGGAAGAGTGTGGCTATCGTGTCTGGATGATGCTGGAGGATGCCCGCGTTATCTTTAATCGCCTGTGGAGTACGAGCAGTCGCCTGATCCCGCAATAGCCTGGCCAGAAGCGAATGCGCCTTATTGCCTTTGTCATAATATTTCCTTTTCGTGTATAAGAGTGATTTTTCTACCCCCTTCATAGCTAAATCCTTAAAGGCATGGTGTTGCCCGAAAAACATGTTTTTTTTTTTTTAATTAAACATTTAGTGTGTGGGTGATTAAACATTGTTCAAATTTTTTTTATTTTTTTCACGAGTCAGGAAATAGTCAGGAAATATTATAAATTAATTCTAATTTATAATACTACCCATTTTTGGTCACTAGATGGAGCTATTTCCCAAAATTGCAGCATTGCAACATTGGGTTAAAAGCTCTCGCTCTAGTGAGCTCTCAGCATCCCCCCCTCCTTTATCCTGGCTAGTGCCGGGATAAACGAGGGGTTTGAACGGTGTAACCTCCTACACTGTGTGTCGCCATTTTTTGAGCTAACACACAGCGTAGTAGGTTTACATACAGTAGTAAACACGAACATACATTGAAATCTCTTACCTGCTCCTGCCGCCGCGGCTCCCTCCGGCCCGTCCGCTCCGTTTGCTGCCGCTGTTCCATGTGCACAAGTCCGGAAGCCGCGACCGGAAGTAGTAATATTACTGTCCGGCCGCGACTTCCGGTCCACAGGAAAATGGCGCCGGACGGCGCCAATTTCGAATAGGACTGTGTGGGAGCGGCGCATGCGCAGTTCCCACACAGACGCCGTACACGGCAGTCAATGGGACGGGAGCCGTTCGCAGTCCCTATGGGACTGTGGCTGCCGTATTCCATGTCTGTGTGTGTCGTTAATCGACACACACAGTAATGGAAACAAAAATGGCAGCCCCCATAGAGAAGTAAATCAATTAAAAACGTAAAAAGTACAACACAGCAACATACATTAATAAAATTTATTGATCTATCACACTAAAACACATAACATATTAAAAAAAAAGTTGGTCGTGACACTGTTCCTTTAAGTTGTGCTCTAGCCTCTATCAATTTCCGTAATGTCGGCACCGCCGGTTTAGTCCCCATTTCCCTTTCCCGTTTAGCAATTGTCTGAAGGAGAGCCACCCGTTTGGCCCTAGCGTCTCTTTTCAGTCTAGAACCCATAACGATGCATTGCCCCCTCATCACCGCCTTATGCGCCTCCCAGAGAGTGGATATAGAAGGAACCGAACCCTCATTAAGTGCATAAATTCATGCATGTGCTTGGCCAGGCCATCCCTAAAAGCAGGAGACTTAATCAAAGTTTTGTTTAGGCGCCAATGACATATTCTCGTGGATGGTTTCCCTATTTGCAAAGTCACAGAGACTGGCGCATGATCTAACCAGGAGATGGGGTCTATAACCGCCATTTGAAGCAAACGGAGGGCAGGGACATTACCAAAGAAGTAATCTAAGCGCGTGTGAGTGCTATGCGTATGGGAGAAGAAAGTATAGGACCTATCACCCGGATGATCCACACGCCACAGGTCATAGAGGTGGTGTTCCCTAATCAGTTGCCTGAAGCGAGTGGAAAGTCCTGCAAGGGTGGGGGACGGAGTAGCGTGTGTAAGAGAAGCCCTGTCCATAGTCGTGGAGAACGGGATATTAAAATCTCCCCCCACCAGCCATGCACCCCGAGGAAGCTTTTGGAGCTTGGAGAGGAGTCTGCATAGGAATGGAATCTACGCAGTATTAGGGGAGTAAACGTTACATAAAACAATGGGCTGGCCCAACAGAGTCCCCTTCAAGATAACATACCTGCCCCTCGGATCTAAATGTGAGGTGTGAACCTGTATGGGACAGGCTGCGGCTATCAGAATGGCCACCCCCTCCCTCTTACAACCCGGCGAGGCAGAATACACAGAAGGATACGCCCCTCGAGCAAATTGGAAAGATCCAGAGGAATCTAAGTGTGTTTCCTGCAGAAAAGCGACCTCTGCTCCAAGCGATTTCAGCTCCCTGAGAAGCAAGCATCTCTTCACATTGGAGTTGAGGCCCTTGACATTAAGTGTTAACAATTTAACCATGATCATAGATGTGTGAGAGAGCAAAGAAGGATGTGGAAAGTGCGGATGTGTACAGCTCACAGTTACGTCGGGGCCAGTCCCAGTCCGGTCTCAGAGCAAGCAGTGTTCTGTGGTGTCCTTCTACCGTGGTGGTTCGTGGAGGACGCAATGTCGTCTCAGTTGTTATCTCGGACGAAAGTAGGAGGGAAGGGAGAGACATTGGGATAGAGAGGTACCAGGGAGACAAAACACATATCTGCATTAAGAACAGAGAAAAATGCATGAATTCAGTGTACTTCAAACAAAAACAGAAAGTACTACCAGGGAGAATACTATACCCTGGGGTGGGTGATATTAAAGCAAGTAAGAGCTGGTAATACAATATTACCCTTTGCAACTCTCTCTAAAAAACAGAGGGAGAACTGCAAAAATATTACCCCTATCAAAAGAGGAGGTCGGGTCTCAGCAGTCAAAGAACCTGGCACAAAAGTACATATAAATACGTAAAGGCCAAGAACAAAAAGGGGTGAATGAACCAAGTGAACCTAGGTCAATCGCACCCTGCCACAATTTACTTAACAAAATAAAAGAAAGCAATGTAAAACAAGAAATATTGTAAAGGATCTGCCTGACACAGCTTCTGTGTCGACGCCCGTGGTTACTCACTCTGCACCTGCTCCTAAGTCTGGTCGAGTGACCCCTTCTTCCACCAATCAGCCTGGGAGGCTGAGGAGTGGGAGGGCCTATCACAGCCTGGCCAGACGGAGCCCTCTGTCTATTTATACCTTCACTTCCTGCTCCTCCTTTGCCTGTGATTGTTTCAGTCTGTTTCCTGGCTCTGCTGCTGCTACTTACTACTTGTCTTCTGCTTCATATTGACCCTGGCTTGACTGACTATTCTCCTGCTCTGCGTTTTGTACCTCGTCCACTCCTGGTTTGACTCGCCTTGTTCACTATTCTCCTGCTCTGCGTTTTGTACCTCGTCCACTCCTGGTTTGACTCGGCTCGTTCACTATCCTTGTTGCTCACTGGGTTGCCATGGGCAACAGCCCCATTTCCCTTGGCTTCTGTGTACCCTTGTCTGTTTGTCTGTCGTGCATTTAGTGAGCGTAGGGACCGTCGCCCAGTTGTACGCCGTCGCTTAGGACGGGCCGTTGCAAGTAGGCAGGGACTGAGTGGCGGGTAGATTAGGGCTCACCTGTCTATCTCCCTACCCTGCCATTACATAATCACAGGCCCATTAATCTTTTCTACCCTGGTCCCTGTCACAACTATGGACCCCCTTGAGACCCTGGCTCAGCAAATGCAGGGCCTCTCCCTACAGGTCCAAGCCCTGGCTCAGAGCGGCAACCAGCAAGATGCTTCCCTGGTAGTGCCCCCCCCACCTCACCTCTTGAACCCCACCTCAAGTTGCCTGACCGGTTCTCAGGGGACGGAAGACTTTTTTCTCCTTTCGGGAGAGTTTTAGGCTCTATTTCCGTCTAAAGCCACACTCCTCAGGTTCTGAGAGCCAGCGAGTGGGTATAATTATGTCCCGGCTCCAGGATGGGCCCCAAGAATGGGCCTTCTCCTTGGCTCCCGACGCCCCTGAACTTTCCTCTGTTGACCTTTTTTTTTCTGCTCTCTGGCTCATATATGACGAGACTGACAAGACTGCCTTTGCCGAGAGTCAGCTGGTGACCTTACGTCAGGGTAAGAGACCCGTTGAGGAGTACTGTTCGGACTTTAGGAAGTGGTATGTAGCTTCTCGGTGGAATGACCCTGCCTTGAGGTGCCAGTTTAGATAGGGTCTGTCGAACGCCCTGAAGGACCTGTTAGTTAGCTACCCCTCTTCTGACTCTCTAGACCAGGTTATGGCTTTAGCGGTACGACTTGACCGACGTCTCAGGGAATGACGACTTGAACGTTTTTGTGCCTTCTCCTCTGGCTCCCCCATGATGGCTCCCGAAGTTCCGTTGCTTCGTTCTTCCACGGAAAACTCGGATGAACCAATGCAACTCGGGGCCTCCGTGTCTCCCCAACAACGTAGAGACTTCCGCAGGAAGAATGGTCTCTGCTTCTACTGTGGGGAGGACAAGCATCAAGTGAACAACTGTCCTAGGCGTAAGAATAAGCAGCCGGAAGAACTTCCACGCCTAAGTGATCATCGGGTAGGTCACATGGGCGCACAGGTATTTCCCGTAAATATGAAACCTAATAAGATCTTGCTTCCCTTTCAGGTCTCTTTTGGTGGTAGGTCTGCTACCGGCAGTGCCTTCATGGATTCAGGGTCTTCTGCTAACATTATGTCTGTGGAATTTGCTATGTCTCTAGCTATGCCATTGATTGATTTGCCCAAACCTGTTCCGGTAGTGGGTATCGACTCCACTCCTCTTGCTAATGGTTATTTTACGCAGCATACCCCTGTTTTTGAACTCCTTGTTGGCTCCATGCATTTGGAGCAGTGCTCTGTACTGGTTATGCAGGGATTATCGCCCGATTTGGTTTTAGGCCTTCCCTGGTTGCAGTTGCATAATCCCACGTTTAACTGGAATACTGGGGATCTTACCAAATGGGGTAATGAATGCATGACGTCATGTTTTTCTGTTAATTTTATTTCTCTCCCTGAGAAGGTGAACACTCTACCTGAGTTTATTCAGGACTTCATTGATGTTTTTTCTAAAAAGGCCTCTGAAGCGTTACCTCCTCATAGAGAATACGATTGCGCAATCGATTTGGTACCAGGAGCTAAGCTCCCTAAGGGTAGGATATTTAATCTCTCTTGTCCCGAACGTGATGCCATGAGAGAGTATATCCAGGAATTCCTGGCCAAGGGTTACATTCGCCCCTCTACTTCGCCGGTAGGTGCTGGCTTCTTCTTCGTAGGCAAGAAGGATGGTGGTCTTAGGCCCTGCATTGATTACCGAAACTTGAATAAGGTCACTGTAAGGAACCAGTATCCCCTTCCTTTGATTCCTGATCTCTTCAATCAGGTTCAGGGGCCCAATGGTTCTCTAAGTTTGATCTACGGGGGGCTTATAACCTTATCCGCATCAAAGAGGGGGATGAGTGGAAGACTGTGTTTAACACGCCCGAAGGTCATTTCGAATACCTCGTCATGCCCTTTGGGTTGTGTAATGCTCCCGCGGTCTTCCAGAATTTCATAAATGAGATTTTAAGAGATTACCTGGGGGTATTTCTTGTAGTGTACCTTGATGACATACTTGTGTTTTCCAAGGACTGGTCCTCCCACATTGAGCATGTCAGGAAGGTGCTCCAGGCCCTTCGGGAAAACAAACTCTTTGCTAAAACCAAAAAATGTGTGTTTGGGGTGCAGGAGATACCATTTTTGGGTCAAATCCTCACTCCTCATCAATTCCGCATGGACCCTGCCAAGGTTCAGGCTGTGGCAAAATGGGTCCAACCTGCCTCCCTGAAGGCGTTACAGTGCTTCCTGGGGTTTGCTAATTATTACAGGAGATTTATTGCTAACTTCTCGGTCATCGCTAAGCCTCTTACGGATCTCACTCGCAAAGGTGCTGATCTCCTCCATTGGCCTCCAGAGGCGGTCCAGGCTTTTGAGATCATTAAGAAGTGCTTTATCTCGGCCCCAGTGCTGATTCAGCCTAACCAAATGGAGCCATTTATCGTGGAGGTTGACGCCTCCGAGGTGGGAGTGGGTGATGTCTTGCCCCAGGGTACCAGGTCCCTCACCCATTTCCGTCCCTGTGCCTACTTCTCCAGGAAGTTCTCTCCCACTGAGAGTAACTACGACATTGGCAACCGCGAACTCTTAGCCATTAAATGGGCATTTGAAGAGTGGTGCCACTTCCTGGAGGGGGCTAGGCACCAGGTTACGGTCCTTACCGACCACAAGAATCTGGTTTTCCTAGAATCTGCCCGGAGGCTAAACCCGAGACAAGCTCGATGGGCGTTATTTTTTACTAGATTCAACATTTTGGTCACCTATAGGGCTGGGTCTAAAAATATTAAGGCTAATGCACTGTCGCATAGCTTCATGGCCAGCCCTCCTTCGGAGGAAGATCCTGCTTGTGTTTTGCCCCCAGGTATAATCATTTCCTCTGTTGATTCTGACTTAGTCTCCGAAATTGCGGCTGATCAAGGTTCAGCTCCCGGGAACCTTCCTGAGAACAAGCTGTTTGTTCCCCTGCAATTGCGGCTAAGGGTACTCAGGGAAAATCATGACTCTGCACTATCTGGCCATCCAGGCATCCTGGGTACCAAGCACCTCATTGCCAGAGACTATTGGTGGCCTGGGTTGCTTAAAGACGTTAAGGCCTACGTCGCCGCTTGTGAAATTTGTGCTAAGTCCAAGACTCCCAGGTCCCGACCAGCGGGCTTACTATGTTCTTTGCCCATTCCCCAGAGACCTTGGACCCATATCTCCATGGATTTTATCACCGATCTGCCTCCATCTCAAGGCAAGTCGGTGGTATGGGTGGTAGTGGACCCTTCAGTAAGATGTGCCACTTTGTGCCCCTCAAGAAACTACCCAATGCTAAGACGTTAGCTACCTTGTTTATCAAACACATCCTGCGTCTCCATGGGGTTCCTGTCAATATTGTTTCTGAGAGAGGGGTACAATTTGTTTCATTGTTTTGGAGAGCCTTCTGTAAAAAGTTGGAGATTGATCTGTCCTTCTCCTCTGCCTTCCATCCTGAAACTAATGGCCAAACTGAGAGGACTAATCAGTCTCTAGAACAATATTTAAGGTGTTTTATCTCTGACTGTCAATATGATTGGGTCTCCTTCATTTCCCTCGCTGAATTTTCCCTTAATAACCGGGTCAGTAACTCGTCAGGGGTCTCCCCCTTTTTCTGTAATTTTGGGTTCAATCCACGGTTCTCCTCCATTTCACCTGGTGGTTCCAACAATCCTGAGGTAGATGTCGTTCATCGGGAATTGTGCACAGTCTGGGCCCAGGTTCAGAAGAACCTAGAGGTGACCCAGAGCATACAAAAGACCCAGGCAGATAGAAGACGTTCTGCTAACCCCTTGTTTGTGGTCGGTGATCTGGTGTGGCTGTCTTCAAGAAATTTGCGCCTTAAGGTCCCGTCCTAAAAATTTGCTCCCAGGTATATAGGGCCGTACAAGGTCATTGAAGTCCTTAACCCTGTCTCCTTCAGACTGGAGTTACCCCCGTCTTTTCGAATACACGACGTGTTTCATGCCTCCCTCCTGAAACGCTGCTCCCCGTCCTTGGCTCCCTCAAGGAAACCTCCGGTCCCTGTTCGAGGTGGCCAAGATTGTGGACAGCAGGATGGTCCAAGGCTCTCTCCAGTACCTGGTCCATTGGAGAGGATACGGGCCTGAGGAATGGACTTGGGTACCCGCCCGGGATGTTCACGCTGCAGTATTGCTCAGGAGGTTCCATCTTCGGTTCCCCTATAAGCCAGGTCCACCTAGAAAGGGTCCAGTGGCCCCTCATAAAAGGGGGGGGGGTACTGTAAAGGATCTGCCTGACACAGCTTCTGTGTCGACGCCCGTGGTTACTCACTCTGCACCTGCTCCTAAGTCTTGTCGAGTGAACCCTTCTTCCACCAATCAGCCTGGGAGGCTGAGGAGTGGGAGGGCCTATCACAGCCTGGCCAGACGGAGCTAGCTCCGGCCCTCTGTCTATTTATACCTTCACTTCCTGCTCCTCCTTTGCCTGTGATTGTTTCAGTCTGTTTCCTGGCTCTGCTGCTGCTACTTACTACTTGTCTTCTGCTTCATATTGACCCTGGCTTGACTGACTATTCTCCTGCTCTGCGTTTTGTACCTCGTCCACTCCTGGTTTGACTCGGCTCGTTCACTATTCTCCTGCTCTGCGTTTTGTACCTCGTCCACTCCTGGTTTGACTCGGCTCGTTCACTATCCTTGTTGCTCACGGGGTTGCCGTGGGCAACAGCCCCATTTCCCTTGGCTTCTGTGTACCCTTGTCTGTTGGTCTGTCGTGCACTTAGTGAGCGTAGGGACCGTCGCCCAGTTGTACGCCGTCGCTTAGAACAGGCTCTTGCAAGTAGGCAGGGACTAAGTGGCGGGTAGATTAGGGCTCACCTGTCTGTTTCCCTACCCCGCCATTACAAATATATTCCTAAATGTATTTTAGCCTAAAATAGTACAACTGGTGAAGAGAGCATCTGGTATAGGTGACCAGGCTCCTTCACATATATCACAGAAGTGCCGTGTAACAGCGCAGCGTCCATCAATTTTGATCAGGTTTCGAGGAACTTCAGCTTGGCGGTTGTCTTGGGGAGAGCCTGCGCTTGTTTCTGACGGATTGCCAAACTGGGGGTGGAGACGAAGGCGGCAAAGGAGTCTCCCAAGGGTGTATTCTAGCCGTCTGGCTATTCTGCTTACCCTGTGAGTGGGGAGCTGCGCCTTCCCCCTGCAAGGACATCTCTCCTGTCTCGCGGCACGAGGCTGATAAATATGGCCGCCGCTGGAGCTGAGGGAGCGGTGTGGTCTGCCGCCGAAGAAAATAGTCGTCCAACGTTGGTGGAGCAGGAGCGACCTGATGCGACGCTGCAGGGGTAAGTCCAGACCCTTGCGGTCCTCTTTTCCCCATATGTGGGCACCTGTTATTGCTGTAGGCTGCGGGTGATGTGTGGCAGGGCACGGAGCTCTGTGCTTATGCGTCGGGCGCCATCAACTGCTGGCCACGCCCCCCCCAAGAAGAACCTTTGCATCGGGGCCCATGAGCCTTTAGCTACGCCCCTGCATACAGCAGTATCCCTCACACTCCTTGCAATCTAATGTACCTCATGTCTGTCATACACAGATATTGGCTGGTGACCGTGTCATGCAGCTTTATGTGTACTACACTATTTTTATTAAACATGGCCTGAACATTGTATGGAACAAGCACTTTTGACATATTTCCTCATCGATTGTAAACTCTTGCGAGCAGGGTCCTTGCCCCTCTTGTTTGAATTGTAAATTAGCTTTGTCCCTATGTAATGTCTGATATTGTCTGTACATGTTCCCTCTGAATTGTAAAGGGCTGTGGAATATGCTGGTGCTGTATAAATAAAGATTATTATTATTATGATTCACTTTTATTATTAGAGCACTATATGATTGTATTATTTGGGCACCATATGGTAAACCTTAAGGCGGCCTTCAATATAAAGTAACACACAGTTCACCAGTCAACCTAAGGCCAGCCCTGTGATCTCTATAGTGCTTGCCTCACAATGGGATATTCCCAATACTGATCAGGTCGCTTCCAACATTTTCAAAAAGGCTGAAAAATTAGAGCTGGACTCCGATTAGTTGCTATGGGCAACTGCTCCACTTTCCCTTGCACTAGTTTCAATAAACCT